>NW_021319682.1:13189026-13229466 GCF_001605985.2 Dendrobium catenatum | reverse complement strand
AGAAAAGAAAAGAGAATTTAGGAAATTAAGACAATTTATACAACACATCATATGCGCAAGACTCGAACTTAGTTGATTGCAACCCGAAAGGTCCCAACTACCAGACCTAAGTTGTTCGTCAAACAGCTTTTCGAGTGGTAGGGGGACCGTGTCAGGCGTTATGAGTCCACGAAGGGAAAAATATTAAGTGTCAAGTATAATATTAAATTGGGTTAATTTATTAGTTAAAAACATTAAATATTAGGTAATATAGTCAATATAAATTATATATTAATTTGTATATCTAAGAAAGAAACGTAAATTTGATGAGATTAACTTAAAAATTATAATTTCAATCTATAATTAAAAAAATATTTATTAGAGTGTATAACCATTAATAAAAAAATTATTCAAAATGACTTGAATTTAGTCAAAAATTTAATGATCCATATTATTAAATAAATAATGAATCGAATAAAAAAAATTTTAATTAAATTCTGTAGGATATAATTATTAAAATTTTCTAAAGTTATGTTGAACCTTACACCTATTTATATGAGAGAAAGCATTGAGTTTTTATCCATATATACAATCAAAAACCTAATGACTCTAGAGAACTCTTTAGGCTAAAAATGATGTTTATAGTTTCTTTTTTAATCTTCCCCTAGCATCTTATGATATTATCATCTCAATTATTTAATTGAAGTTTCTTTGGAGGACCAAATTATGCCAAATGATATAATTGCCTAAAGCTTACTTGGTGAAAAGTTAATTGGTACCTTCAAACATGTATTTGTTATTTGCTTCCCAAGTGTGGAGCTCAATGAAATTCTATTGAAATTACAGTGCATTGACGTGAGTTATAATTAGAGGGGCAATGCCTTTATTGACTTGAGCGACGTCACTAACAGACAGAAACACCCCAAAACCGCGGGGTTTTTCTTGCGGTTTGCGCGTGAAAAAACTGGCCGGTATTGAAGTACGGCTGGCTTTGTGGGGCGCTATAGAAACGCCAGGATAAAATATGGAGTAGGAAACTATTTTGGGCGTTTTACCGACGGCTTAATTTAGCCCGACGGCTTCGGCGGCATATACCGCAGCGTTATCCACTGCTTTGTACAGGCAGGTGTTCCGGCCGAATGCCATACCGCCGGTTAAGTTACCGACGGCCCCTTACCGGCGCGTCCTTCAAGGGCCTAACTGGCAGTTAGGCGGCCGAGCGGTGAGATAAAATTAACCGACGCAGTTACAACACTAGCTGTTGCAAATCTTATTTTCAATGGCTTAGTTATTGATGATGACAAACATATCTTTCTCTTGGCACTGCCCTTGTTGCTCTTAACTTTTTAGAGAATCGAAGAATCGGCATTCTCAGTCAATGAGCAGAAGAACAAAGTCAGCCAGTTGGTCATGGCCATAAATGTTTGAACGATGAGCTCTTAATTATGAAGGATTGACTTCAGAGATCAGAGCCAATTAAAATTACAAAGCTTGCCGACTTTAAATTCGTCAGCCCTTGTGACATCCCCTGGATCTTTATTGATCAAGAAAGTAGTACATCTCCGAATCAGAGGTTATATCCTCTTGTACAATTCTTGTAATTGTATGCTCACATAAATTTGATAATGTGACATATTAGAATTAAAAAAAAAAATAAAACTATAAGATCTTAAACAAATTATTTTTTCTAACAAGAGTGATATTATACTCCTACAAGTCATTCGAGGGCCTGCCTAGCGAGCGCTTACGTGCCTCGCCTTATCAATCGGGCCTATTGGGAATGATAACCTCCGGTGATAATAAACAACGGATAAGTTAGTTTTTAATCTTTGAGAGATATCCAGATATTTTTGATAAAAATTATAAGTTTGTTGAATCATCCTTATTTGGTTTATTGTATTACTCCCACATATTTTATGTTTAATCACATGTAAAAACTTTTCCACAGTATACTCCTTAGTGGAGACAATACTCGTAGGGAAAAACAAGAGCGAGAGCAATATCAAAATTAAAAGACTAAGAAATATAATAAAGTTGTGATATGCCTGCTGCCCATTTTTTTCTTTTCTTTATAGAATTTTGATCGTGGACAAACTTGGAAGACCAGATTTATCCACGCGCTCTCCTTGAAATAATTCAACAAAAAAAGAGATTAAGCATATCGTGAAGTATTTTTTTTTAGATATCTAAAAATAAAGGATTATATATTTATTCCACAAATATCTTATAACAAGGATTGTGACCCAGATCTATGGAGATCGGCTTAAACAAGGAGAACACTCTGTTCTTTCTAATCATGCAGAAGGTTAGATAATATATTAGCCCATCATGCTCCCACTATGGGCTGTGGAAAATGCAACGAGTAAGTTGGCGAAGTCTCATGGTGATAAATTAGTTTTGAAATTGCTATATTCTTTCTTTATTTGATAATAATAGTAAATAAACCTATTTAATAAAGTGTATGTTTGGTGAGGGGTGTGTGTAGGTGGCTTATTTTAGAAGGTTTTAAAATATTCGGATTGGACTGGCGGTTCAACCATGAACCAACGATCAACCTGTGTGAATTGGTGAATTAAGGGTCCGGTCCGGGTCGGAAAGACCGGCATCGATTCTGCATTTTTTTTTTTTATTTTTAGTCTTCTCATAAATCAAAGTATAATGGTTATTTACTTTTAATTAAACTTCTTGTAACTGTATTTTTATTAATGCGTAATACCAAAAATTATCAGGAGAAGAAATATATTTGTAAAACATCTTCCGCCCAAACCCCATACTATTATGTGCAATGGTACCATCTCACAATAAAAAATATGTTCTTGGAATGATATGATTTATAGACTATTTTATATAAATGTGTTCATTAAAGAGTGGAATGGTGATATATTGTTTATTTATAGATTAGTGAAAGTAAAATAACCATTTTGGTCCACTCAGGTGACATTAACTGTATCTTTACCCTATTAATTTAAATTGTTATACAAGAGCTGGAAATATAGAGGTCTGTACCTAGGGGTGCTCAATTTTCGGTCATACGGTGTGCGGAGTTTGAGTCGAACACCGAATATACCGAACTTATTGGGTATCAATATCGAGAGGTTCGCGGACCCAACCCGACCCGCCTGGTATATAATCAAATAATCCAAGAAACCAGCTCACCTCCAAAGGACAAGCTAATGTTCCGACAGGATTTGGTTCTTGCCGGCGCCAGAACGTCGGAACGGCGGCGGCCTAGGGGTGCGGACGCGAGGGCTTGCACTCGCGGGGGGGCAAGCGGCGTAGCGGGCACGCGGAGTCCGGCAAGCTGCTACGGCCAATCCTGCGGCGGGCGCGGGATGTCCCAGCGACCATAATGAAATATATTCATCAATTAAATTAACGTGGTCATGTTGCTGAAATGCTTTTGCCTGCGGGCAGTGGGTGCGGACGCGCGGGGCAGCGGACGGGGGCAGCGGACGCGGGGCAGCAACGCGGGGCGCAAGGCAGCGGGTCAGCGGTCGGGAAACCAAATTTTTTAAATTAAACGGGTTTTGGGGTTGACCCGGCAACCCGTCGGGTCAACCCGAACCCGACCCATTTTTTGCAAACAGGTCGATTTTCCGGACCCGAACCCGCTCTGCTTCGGGTTCGGGTCAACCAAAAATCCAAAAATTTTGGGTCGGGTCCAATATTGACACCCCTACTCTTACCAAATATTGGGTACCAAAAAGAAAACAATTAAATCCTTTACTAAGAGCAATCCTACGAGCAAGTGGAAGAACAAAATCTAACTTTGTAGGAAGTTATTAATGAAGCAAAAGGTCATCTTTACTTTAGTGAAATGCTGAAGCTTTTTTATAAGCAAGAATAAAATATATTATTAATAAAAGAATAAAATCAATAATATATAGATAAAAAGAGGTAAAATATATAATAAATCAATTTTCTCGTAGGAAGTTAGTAAATATTTAACCAAAGCAGATAAAAATAGAATTTAAATGTATGACACTTTCAGATTTAGGGTTCATTCAGCTCATTCAAAGGAGCCACAAAATTATGAGAGAAGGACTACTCCATGGAATAAAACAATTAATCCTTCTATGATCCAACTGTTCATTAAATATTTTTTTTCTATGAATAATGAAATGAACTACAAACGCACAAAAGTCTTTGATAATTCAATATAATATCCTTTAATATATCGAAGTGAAAGACAATACTATCGTATGTATGTCATATACAGTGAAAGGTCGACGAACTAATAAGTAGATATAAGCATCATTTTTATGTTGTACATTTCTAGAAATTATTACGTTAGGAGTCTGGACGTAGCTTTCGTCTGGATTTTAATCACGTAAAGATACGTGAATTTTTTCGATCTTATGCACATTCTGTGTACAAGAGAGAAAAAATCTACATGTCTTTAGTGATCGGATTCCGAACAACGTCCAGACTCCATGCACGTAATATTTTTTGCTACATTGGCTCAATTCAATGATCATAACTCAATTATCAGTGAATAAAAAATATTATGTATGCTTCAGACATATTAAGTATTAATTGTTTATTTTTCAAAATGATGATTTTGAGGTTCATTTTTTTAGTTGATGTATAAAAGTTTAATTGCAAAATTTTGAGAATAAATCATAACTTTTTGTTAGTAATATGCTCCAACATTGAGATGTCATTTGATTAAGGCTATCTTGAACTTATGAGAAACCATGAGGAGGCCCAAATAAGTTTCAAAAAATGTCTAAGGGGAAGGTGATTCATATGGGTAATGGTTAAATTAGATTTGGCATGAGTTAGACCTCAATCGTTCGTTAAGAGAATTGCTCGTACCAATGTAGTTTTCCAATACCCTATTTTAGATTTCAAATTTTCCATTTGTATGTATAGTTTTAAGATTTTAAGAGATTTTGTGAAGTTTGAGAAACTTTTTATCATGTAATGTTTGATATATTATAGGAGTAATTTTGAACATTTTGACTGGTAAAGCTCAAAATTTCATTAATTTTGATGGCCATTTTAAGCTTGGTTTTGTTAGGTGATAATATAATAAGGAGAATCTAAGTATTAAAATTGTTAAGAACAATTAATCATTAGTTTTCCTAATAATTTTTCTCAAAAAAAAAAATTCCTTGTTGGAAATTATTGGATACTTCAATTGAATTACTATGATGGCTTGATACAAAATCCCATGGAGGGTATGGATCACCCTAATAAACTCATGGAATAGGCTAAACGCTTAACATTGAATTGATTAATCTTTAAATTGGTTGGAGGGCTTTAATTGGGCTTAGGTTGGGTCTTTCCATGTTTTGTGCTAACCCAATTGGCTTGAACATGCTTGAGTAGGCTCTTGAGAGTCATAGGAATAGTCTAGCCAAGTTTGAGCTTGATTGAAAGCTTAGTTAATTCAATAGCTAAAAAGATTGCTAATGGGTCAATTATAAGTTCTTGGGTCAAATTGGATTGACCAAGGATCAACATGGGGTTAACCTAGCTTCAAAATCATGCATGGAATGATATTTATTGATTAGTTAAATTCAATTATTGATTTAGATTAGTATCATTTATATTTGCATTTAATAAATTAGTTCAAAGATTTAAAAAAGTTAAAATTCATCAAAAAAGCCTCTCTTAGGACTAAGTTGGGTGTGATTCAAGATTTGAAGTATTTACCTAGTATAAGTCTAAAAGGATTCTACCTAGGAGAACCTAAACATGGTTGGCTTTGCCCTAGGGAAAATATTTTAGTAGACTATGCCCATCAAAACCAAAATCTTGTTAATCTAATTAAAGAATGAGACCAACACAAGGTAATTGGTCCTTAGGGTCTACTTTAGGTTTAAATTAGCGGCCAACCATGTATCTAATTTGGGTCATCAAGTTATCTAAGGCTAAGTGTCCTATAGTTTTTGAAGGTATCTAATTGGTTAGGTAGAGGTTGGTTTATGGGTTAGGTTGACTTAGGACAAGTCAGTTAGCCCAATGGCTCATAAAGTAGTCAAATGGGGCAAACATGGATTTAACTAAGGCTTGGCCTATGTCTAGGCTACGAAGGCTAAATCCATTTGATATATGGGCCCCATTGAGTTTCTAACCTCAAATGGAAGTAAGTTCAAGATCTAATTATTTTAAGATAAGACACTTGGGCCCAATGGCCCGTTATGGTCCCAATTTGGCTAGTTTGAGTTCAATCTAAGTCTAAGTTAGATCAAAACCAATGTATGTTATATCCCTAAGATCTTTAAGTCTTTTAATAGATCATCGAACTAGCTTTGATAGTCTCGATTGAATTAAGGTAAATTGGGTTATATATATTATGACTCAACGCATTACATTGGGCCTTACTGGGTTTGATTTAGTTTAAGTCTAAACAATCTAGGGATTGCTTGACCTAGGATTAGTCAATTTAAGGTATTGGTTTAACCATTAGTGATCTAGGCTTATTCTTATTCTAACTTTGCTCAGTTGTGGGTCATCTAAGTTAATTACATCACTAGAGGGAAAGTCAAATTAAAGTTGAGGTAAGTGATATATTTTAACATGAGCTAGAATTGACCCATAAAATTAGGATTTTTAAGAAAGGGAACCTAGAGTCTACCTAGTTAAGACTAAGTCAAGCCTAAAGATAGGTTTAGTCAAGGGGTTAAGTTAAACTAGGGTTTACAAGGCTATGGATGGCTCAAATATGAGAAATTCAAGCCACTTAATATCATAAATCAAATCTAGAGGTCTTTGGGTCATCGAATTCTATTCAAAATCAAGTTCTTTGAAATAAAGAGAAGGAAAGATGAAATTTTTCTCCTTTTTAGGAGAAAAAAAAACATTTTAATTTTATTTATGTATCAACACATCATTGATTTTTATGTGCAATAAAAAAAACTATTTAAATATCCCAATTTTTCCCCTAAAAATCAATTAAAAGACTCCATGTGCTAAAAATTATAATTTTATTTTCAATGATTAGATTTTAATGCATCCAATTAATAGACAAATTATCTTAAAATTATTACATATTTTGCTTGTTCAATTCTATTATAAATTTTGTTAAGATCGTAGTTCAGATTATTTCATATTTAATTTTGAAAGTTTCAAATTTAATTTTGTCTCGAGATTTGTGCTTGATCAAGATAAATTTTTGATTATATATTAATAATAATTAGTGAAACTTAATATATAAACAAGTTCCATAATTTATCATAATTACAAATTTATTATATAGCGAAGAATAGTAAAATTTGAGCACACCATAACAATTACACGGTAAAAATTAAAGTGGGAGGAAAAAGTGAAGGAAAAAAAAAGGGAAGAAAAAAAAAACAAAAGAAAAGCTAAAATTTCTCCAATTGGCAGGTGAAGAGAATCTGAGTTCATCCAACCACTGAAGACAAACACCCGTTCAAAAGCAGCAGAGAAGTTAGAAAAACATAGAAAAATTTTAAAAGACAGAGAGAGAAAGACAGGCTTTTTATTTATTAATTTATTTTTAAAAAAGAAAAGAAAAGCGATGGCTCGAGCAAGAAAATAGCCGGAGGGTCCACAGCTTCCCTCGCTCTTTTCTTCCGGGAATAGTTTGGTGTGAGGACATTGATATAAATTCAAATTAATTTAATTTAATTAAATAATAAAGTAAAAAATAAAATATATATATATATAATTTTTTTTGAATATTTGATCAATTAAGATTTTATTTCAAATAGTTTTTTAGTACCCCAATTCTTGAATTAGAAATTTTCTTTAAAAAATAATAAAAAATATATAATTTAAAATAAAAGAAAATATTATTTTTAAATGATACATTTGACTTTAAAAAATAATTTTAATAATACTAAGACATCTAAACTTGCATATTAAAGATTATGACAAATATAATATATAAATAATTAATTAATTTTAGCAATTCATTCATCCCAAAGTCAATTAAGGACTTTTTAATAAAAATCATCCTAATTAATTTCTTGTCAATTTTTTTTACTTATTTGCGTTATTATTTTTATATTAACAAAGGAGAAGAGTTCTTCTCCCTCTCTCTTCCTAGCTACCCCTCTCTCTCTCTACATGATATCCACACACACAGTCTCTCTCTCTCTCTCTCTCTCTCTCTAGATTACCCATTAGCCCTCTATTCTATTCCAAGGAAGCCTCTTCGCTTCCCTATAAATCCTTCATCAATATTAACACACTCTCCCATCTCCACTTCCTTTCTCTCTCTCTCTCTAAATATGAGGTTCTCCAGGGTTTAGTAGCATTCAAGTAGAAGAGATGGTGGAGCTCTATGTCTCTCTGTATCTCCCTCAATGAAGTCATATTGAAGAGGTGAAACTGGCAATGCCTGGCTCCCTGTATGCCACACGTGTGGACCTGTCCATTCTCAGAGATTGGCCATCTCGGGTGGCATGCGAGGAGCCAAGCATTCTCTCTCTAACTATTTCCCTCTCTAACTATTTCTCTCTCTCTCTCTCTCTCCTTTCTTCTCTGCAAGTGTGTGCATTTGTGTGCTTGTTGAAGTTATGGTAAGCTTGCAGGGTTTCAGAGAACTAATGGCTAATTAAGTCAGTGGTTATTTTTCATTAAAAAAATAATATTTCTTTAAATATTGTCTTATAAAATGATATTTTCTTCTAACTTTTATATAAAAAAAAACTAACTTTTTTTTTCTCAAATGATATATTATGTTTAGTTTTAATTTATTTTATATAATTTTCTACTACGAGCTCTTTTGATTTTTTTCTCGATTCTATCAGTAATTAATTAAATAAAAATAACAATACTAATTTTGCTTTAATCTTTAATAGCCATATAACGATTTAAATTTCTGAGATAAACCCATATTTACACTTAAAATTTTTTATGTAAAATAAATGCGAATTTATTTAAGGAATCAAAGCATTATTTTTAAAATAAATATATTTTTAGAGGAATTATGACTATTATTTTATTGAAGAAGATAAAGATAGCATGATATAATTTTTAAATTTTTTTTAACAATTTTGTTCATAAAATGTGAATGCTAGCTAATATTTTTAAATGAGCCGATACGACAGCTAACGAGTTGAGTCAGGATTGACTCAAACTTTACTCGTTAGCTCATTGAGCTCAGCTTAATATTTTTAAATGAGCTGATACGACAGCTAACAAGTCGAGTCAGGATTGACTCAAACTTTACTCAGCTCACGAATTATTTATCGAGTTGAGCCTGAACAAACTCACGAGTAAGCTTGACTCACTTACACCTCTTATAAGTTAAAGCATTATAATATTAAAAAAAGAGTAATAATTTAAAAATGGATTAAAAAATAATTTGGATGAAATATTCCCGGGCCTACATGTTATGATGAAGTTTGTGCGGTATGACCAAATCAGGAATGAGAATTAGAGGCTGATGTGGAAGAAAGCATTGATCGTGTCGAGACAGGTCACTTGTATGATGTATCAAACAGTGAATCAAGATAAGGCCATTTTTGTATTTATATATAATATATTATTATTGCTTTCTTTTATAATAATAACCAAACAAAGCACTTTAGTCGCTGCTAAAATAAATACAATAATAACCAATTTTAAATGTTAAATTTCCAATAAATTTTATGATGAGATGTAATGTGAATTTAATAAATTACTTATTTATTATATTTTTAAATGAATTTTATGACCATAGAATTATCTGATTAAATTTGATCATGATTGTAGTAGGCCATGAATTGAATATTTAATGTTTTAGAATTAATTTGCCTAAAAAATAGTTTAACAATTTTTTTTCCTATTGACACTTAGTCTTAGTTTGAGACAACTTTTTTACTGCTATGTAAAGTTACTTTTAATATGAAAATCTCTTAAAATCAGACTAAAACTATCTCAAATAAAGCCTTAGGCTTCATTTTGGATGTCTTTTTTACTGCTTCTTGAAGCAGCTTTCTAATGAAAAAATTGTATTAAAAAGCTGCTTTAAGAAGCAATAAAAAAGTCGTCCCAGACGAAGTCTTAGGCTTTGTTAAAGACAATTTTCGACTACTACCCTATTTTCAAAAAAAAAAATGTACTAAAATGATTCTTTAAAAAATAGAAAGAAAACTATCACAATCGAAGTCTTAAAGTAGTCAATCATTTTTAGTAGTCCTTTACATTTCTATTTTTATACAAATTCTTCGATCAAATCTTCAAAGCTCATCTATTAATAAGATCAGGTGCTACCCACAGACAAATTAGAATTCAACCGTAGATATTGAGAATAAATCAAACAATAAACTTACACATTTAATTAATAAAGAAAAATTATTAATTTTGGACACAATGAAATTTAAAATCATATATATTTTCTTTCAAAAATATATAATATCTTTATTACATTCACCTTAAAATTAATCTATTGGCACAAAATTAAAAGATATTTGGAATCCAAAATTTTCCCCCCAATAATTATGGCAACAATCTAAATATCAACCCTTGCAAGATTTCTAATTAGTAAAATTTAAAAAAATTTATAATTATACTTTAATTTATGAAATCATTAATAAAAAAATAGCATTCTAATAAAATAACTTCCTAACGGTTAAATTTTGTATGATTCTTCTTCACTATAGATTCCTGATATAATTAATGTGATTGCGTTGGGGGGTTCACAAGGTAGTGAATGCATGCGTTAATTGGGCGGCTTGCATTCTCGTGACAGTATCTCAATGGTGGCTACGAGAGCTGACAGGACCTTGTGAGGTAATAAATGTTATCTACGCTTGCAAGTTGGGCTCTTTGGGTTCCACATTGGTGCGTATTTCATGTTTGATGAAATGCCAACTTCATCTGGAATTCCTTTCAATGTTCTATTATTGGTTATCAAATACTAGAAATTCATGGCTGGTTGCATATTCCTGATTTGAATGTTTGTAATAGATATATTTTTGGACTATGATGTTTTTGTTGGAATTATGCATGCAGTTGTTGTCATAATTGTTGTTGGAATTATGCATGAACTTGAGCTTGAACTTGATTAATATTAAACATGATTATTAATTAATGACATGATTTACATAGACTAGTGCATAAATTTCTAGCATAAAGATAACTTAGGATTTTGATGTTTTTTTAATCAAAATACCTTTAAGGAGTGAGCGCGGTGAGTTATCGAGTTGGGTACAACTAAAATTTGAACTCATTTATCATACAAATTTTAAATTGTGCTCATATGTAACCTCGTTAATTTCTCGATGAATTTAGCTCATATGCTTGTAAACAAGTTAATCTCGAGTGGACTTGATCACTCTATTACAAGGTATATCAATCAATATGTTATATTGGTATGTTATGTCAGTGTACTTATTATTGAAATATATTAATATGCCTATCAATATCTCTATCATATGATATGCCATGTTCTATAAGTATCAATGCAGGTTTTATCAATTCTACTCTAGTTATATCTATTAATCAATCAATTCATATGCTATCATGAAAATGCAATCATAGATGTGATTATGAACAACAAGATACGACATCAAACTTTAATATTATATTTTTATCCTTCTATCCCTACTCTTGACCAATTGATCATCAGTCATTTGATTTAATCCTAACTTTAGACCAGTTGGTCATCTGGTCATCAATCTTTATTTTACTATCATTGTTCATCAGTTTCTATTTCTTAAGTGGCTTTCAATAATCATTAAGAGTTATCACCCGATGTCAGTCGATGTAAATCCTACATTGATCAATCAGTTATAGGTTACAGCTAAGATTACACCATAACATTTTATTTTAAGGAAAACTCATCGGTCTACTCTTTTGAACATGGTATTATATTTTAAGAGTCAACTCATATTAATTATTATATTGACAACTAGCCTTTATTGCTTACATGCAAAAGTCATATTTATTTTATATCAATTTTATTATTTTTTCTAAGCAATGCAGCTCAATATCATGTATGAAATGCACTACTCTATGAAACTTAGCAAAATCTATAAAATCTATGTATTATGCATTAACTTTAGAACATCACAACATCCAATTTACCAAGTGAAATTTAGTAATATTACATTTAAAATGCTCAAACGATCTATATATATTATATACAAAAAGTTACATAGAAAAATTACGGTAAACCAGAAGAAAAAAATATATTTTTAACAAATTTGATTGAGATAAAATCCTTAGAAATCAAAATCATCAAAAAAAGAGTAAGAGTATAGTTATTTATAACGAGCAAAATAACTTTAGCAACAAGAACAACAAAATGAAGAAGCCTTGGAGAGCTTCCTCTCTTCTCTCTCTCCTCTCCCTCTCTCCTTCTTTTGTTCTTCTCCTTCCTTTCCTTCTTGAACAAGCAAAAAGAATAAGAGGGAGGGTGATGGGTGGCAGGGTTATTTAATATCTTTAGTGCCAAGCAAAGCAACGCACATGAAACATCAATGCATAATGCCCCTAGAGTTAATGTAAAACAAAGCCTTCAATATCATGTTGGTGTTTTCTGGCATCCTAGTGCCTTTAGTACCATTGTGCTTGCTAGACCAATGATGTATCACTGTATGTTGGGTCATATTTTAATGTTTTCAAATAATTTTGTTGTAAGTTTTGGGTTATTATAATCTCTCAACCTTCAAAAAAATATCACCATCATCATTATTTATATATTAGTTTGAGATAGTATGCTTAAAACAAAATTAAATCTATCTATAATATGCCAAATCAAATCAGTTTGAGAATTTAAAATCAAGAATCTATATAAAAAATCACATTAAAAAATTCTTAACTTAAAAAAAAAAGTAAAATCATATCAGTCATATCATCAGACACTTCAGAAGCCTTTTTCACTGGTTGACAAATCTGAACATGTCCTCCCTACCCACATCCCAAGTAATGGTTATTTGGTCATTCTATGCCCAAAATTACCAGACTTAAAAATAACATTCGGTTACCTTATAGCAGGGTCTTACATGTATTCTTGCACACCAGATATATTGTGGAGTACTCTTAATAGGTGCTTCATAATCTTTTAAGTCTTTGTCTTACTACTTTCATCCATTTTCATATAATTCATCTTAGAATATTTTGCTAATTTATCACTAACTATATGAACGATCATATCAGCAAACTTCATCACATATTCTTGAAGTTGTTGAAAGTGCTTCAATATTGGGTTCAACCTTATTTTCTTTTTCCTTTGGATCTATTTATCTGATTAATAAATAAATCTCAAATACAAAATGTATTTTTTGAAACAAAATAAATCTATAGACGTAGTCTGCCACGTACGTGCTACCCAGGCATAGTCGCTACCCGCACGCGTAGTCGCTACCAGGCGCGGGATTTGGTGAAAATTTTGACTTAAAAGACATGATTTGGCTTAATAGAGGCGCGGGATTTGGCTAAAACAAGTAAGGTCAGGTTGACTCGAACCCGAAGCGGGTCAAATTCGTGTCTAAAAAACCAACCCGTTTGCAAAAATGGGTCAAGTTAGGATTGAACCGAATAATGCCGAGTCAATTTCGATTCAAACCGAACCCGACCCGTGACCCAAAATTGACCCCTATAATTTAACCATTGGTCATGCAACCAGGAAGAGGGCTGATCAGGCCGATTTGTTCCGATTTTGGCAGTTCAATGCCCAAACACATTTGTACTCTTACCGTTTTGATCTCTATGGATTCATCTCATTGAATTAGACTGTCTCAACTAAATGAAATCAACACCAAAATCATCAATAAATCATATAAACTCTACAAATTTTTTTTTCTCTAACACTCCACTAGAAACATACAGAGACAAGGCCAGCAACAGCCAGCAACCAGAACTATTTAACCACCTCACCCGTACAATGGATCTTTTCCCCCCTCCACTAAAGCTTTTGAGTAGATCAGATGAACAGAGTTTACATTCAATACACTACATACACCATTAACAGTTATTTACCTGTCCAGTTCATATTCTTAATTGAATGCCCCAACAAAATAGATGAAACCACTAAATAATTGAAAGCCAAGCTCCCCTGATTCAGATGCAGTCACTGATCATCTGAGCCATGGCTCCCACTCATCTTATAAGCTAGCTGTGCTCAGAACTAAAGTCAGAAACCCAGACACAAAAGGCCAAAGTTTCCTTGAGATTCCTACAGTTACATTGACAAAGAGGCACATGCTATTCTGTCCAAAGTACATCATTCTGTGATCAGACTTTATTATTATTATTATTATTATTGATTATGATCACTTTTAGGTCATCATTGGAGCTATTATTCTGTGGACAGTTTTCTCGTCCGGTTAAGCGATTTGTATTGAGCGCCTGAGCGGTATCGAACGCGGTTATTGAGCTTGGTATTAAGCGCGGTAAATTTTTGAGGCGACGTGACATATTTTTATTGCTCTCCGGACGCTCTCTGGACTCCGCACAGAATAATCAATCTCATCATTGTGAGTTGTTTAGAGAATAACTTATCTGAAATGCAGGAAGAAGACAATGAATGCGCCAAAGCTGGAAGAGCATGTCTAGGACACCTTAAAGCACAAGTTTCTTTCTTGCTTTTTTCTGCTGTCTGCATCAGAGAAAAATTGGTCTGTCTGTTCTTTGTTGGCTTTGGTGGGAAGGTTTTAGGAGGTGTTAATTACGGGAAAATCTTACAGAAAGAGCTCTCTACATAACATTTTATGATTGCAAGTCATTTACTTTGGGACGGCTTTCTTACTACTTCTTAAAGCGACTTTTTTGTATAAAAATTTTAATTTTTTAACTAAAAAACAACTTTAAAAAACAATAAAAAAACCGTCCCAAACGAAATCTTAAACCTCCTCATATAAGCCCTTTGCTTACTATTTGAAATCTTAACTCGGTTTGTTACTGCTCAGAATCACTGTTTTTTTCTAGATAAAATTGTATTTTTCCTGTAATTTTGATGAAATATTATGTCTTTAATGACCTTTGTGAGAAGAGCTGCTGCATAATTTTGTTCCCACTAATTTTCGAGTAGCTCCCATGGAAGATAAGATTAGAGAGAGTCATCTTAGATGATTTGGTCACATAAAACTGCGGCCTTTCAATGATCCGGTTAGGAAAGTAGAGGTATTAGTAGAGATGTCAATTTTTGACACGACCCGAAACACGACCCGAACCCGACCCGGAAAAATCCGGGTTCGGGTCAACCCGAACCCGAATCGGGTCGGGTTCAGGTTGAACAAATCAACCCGTTTTAAAAATCGGGTCGAGTTCGGGTTGACCCAACAACCCAAAATTGACCCGAAAAATCATATTTGACCCGAAAACCCGAGATCGACCCATTTTGACCCGAAAATTAGCAATTTTAGATCAAATTCGGGTCATTCGTGTCGGGTCGGGTTCGGGTCAGGAAACCTGACCCGTTTTTAAAAACGGATCGGGTTCGGGTTGACCCGAACAGTGCCGGGTCAGTTTCGGGTTCGACCCGAACCCGACCCGCTGACCCGAACTGACACCCCTAGGTATTAGATTTGACTTATGTTAAAAAAGGTGGAGGTCGATCTAAAAAGATTTGGTTATAAAATATTAGACATGATCTTTCTTTATTAGATTTAGATGAAAATTTGACTCCACGTAGTAGGACAAAGACTTGATATTATTGTAATCTTCGAATTCCTATTCAAGCCATCGCAGTTCAGCTGAAGAAGATATTATAGTAGTGGCCAGTTGCAAAGTATCATAAGCAGTATCAAAGCAAAGTAGTTATTTTCTAAGGTAGAATGTTTAAAGCTTGAACCAGGAGAAGCAGCTACCGCTACTCTTATGTTTTGGGACAATTTTTTTTACTGTTTTTTTAAATAATTTTTTTTTTCAAATTAAGCCTTAAAATAAAAAATGAGGAGAGTTTTTAACGGTAATAGGAAGCATATAAAGCTGTACTTTTGATAAGAACGTTGGTCAACGCATTTTGAAAGTAATCACAAATAATTATGTTGGATGTGATTGAATGAAGAAGACAAGGAGAACGTGTGTTCTGATTGAGATAAACTTTGCGCCGTGCTGCATTATTTAGTTAGGTTTTATTAAACTTTATTTTAGTAAAAATTTTAGACGAACTTGAAGTTCACTTTAATGATTTGAACTTTGAACTACAAACATATTTAACCAAGCATCCAAGTCTTACCCAACTTGATTGATACTCTAAAATAGGATCCATATAAAGATTTTTATAATTCTTTTTTATTTTGCGCCGTATTCAAAATGGGGCGTGCCGCGCCGTGCGCTATGCGTCATTGCTCCACGGGAAACTTTGCGCCGTGCTGCATTATTCTCCGTTGACAAGTATGGTTGTAAACCTATTTTTTTTTTTTAAAAAAAAGTGGATCTCATCTCAAATTGAAAATTTATTGAAGCAATAAACCGAATAGAAATGAAGTAAAAAAAATATTTGTTCAATTTAGCAAACATGAAACCCTAAGAAATTTTTATTAGGTCTGGTGTCCTGATATAGCTCTACATCCAGACACCAGTGTTCTGGCACCACGTAGCAACCCGATAACCCGACGCAAACCCATCTTATTTTGGAGATTATGCATGTGTTTTAAACTATTTTGGATTGGCCCGACGTAGTGTATATGAATTGGGCGCGAAAAGTTAAAAACACACGCATTCTTTACAAGTTTAATAACCATTTGGCGTATTATTCTAAAGACGTTATACAGTTTTTATGGTTTATATACCGCAGAAAAAGATTTCGTGAAGGATTTGAGTAGATGGAAGATACATAAATAAATTTCTCTTTGGCAGACTTCGAAGATTTCGAGGAAACTGTAGGGACGTATAATGTTGATGAAGATTTTTCTGATTTATTACAAGTAATTTCTTATCTATGAAGAGGTTTTAGAATTTAAGATACACTTATTTTTTGCTGCTTCATTACGGATATATCTTGGTATCGACGTATATGACGTCTAATAACATCCTAACCGAGCAATACCTCGATTATGTACTATCCTATACCGAGCTTATTTATGAGTAACGATTTGTGTACCGAGATTAACGTTTCCACACAACTCGATACAAATCAGTACTTATAAGTATTGCTCGGTATGAACTCATTGCATATAAGTACCGAGCAAATCAAACATCTTTGTATGTAGTACCAATCTTAGTAGAAAGAATATCAGACGTATCAACTTATTGGTATCGCTCGGTATAAACACATTGTACCCTGTACCGAGCAAATCCAAGATCATACTTCCTAGTATCGATCATTGTACCTGCTCGGTATAAACTTGGCATTGATTTGTAGATGTAATGGTAAACTGACAGGATTATTTTATAAGAATGTAATTTTTTTTTCACAGGGTATTTACACTCTGAGAAGTAAGCATATGATAAATATTGTCATTACGCGTATTCTCATGGATTTAATGTTCGGAAAGAACATCACTCGTTCTGGCCAAATTCAAGAAAAATCAAATCAAAGATTTTTGTCAGTTCCAAAGCAGGATTCAAGAAGAAGATTGACAAGAATACAAATGTTAAATTTCGAAAATCATGCACAAGAATCGGATGTCCAGCTATGGTTAAATTTTCGATTAGTGAAGAAGGGATTTGGATGGTGAATAAATACATAGAGAGTCGCAATCACAAATTGACTAGACCGGATAATTAACATTTGCTCAGGTCATCTAGGAACATTAGTGATGAGAATGCATATGTTCTAAAATCTATGTCAGAAGCCGGGATAAGAACAGTTAATGCGTTTACATACTTATCCAATGAAGTGGAAGGCATAGGTAATCAGAATTTGACTTTAATCGAAACATAATGGAGAAAAAGGATTCATGTAGCCAACCACACATAGTGGGACAAAGGCTTGATGTTGTTGTTGTTGTTATTGTTGTTGTAGTATTAATTAAATTATTTTAACAACAAATTATTTGTGTTTTGCTCGTTTACAAATTGGGCAAAAAATAATATAATTTTATTCGGAATGATTCCAATTTGAGCAACTTAGCAAGCCAAACACTAGATATTCATGAATAATGAGTTTTTTTAGCGGTGCATGACAATTTATGAGAAATTAGAAAACAAAGTATAAAGGAACAATGCTAATGATCATATCGTGAGCATATACAATCTTCTTCCAATGTGAATAAAAAAAAACCGCCACATATCAATATAAGCTAAGTGCACAAAATATAATAAAAGAAAATGAAAAAAAAAAACAGTATTGTAAATGTGAAAAACATTACTCGTGGAAAAAATTACAAAACTATCAATATGCAATATGAAAATTGCAAAAAATAACAATAATAATAATTTCATGGTTTGTACAAAACACAGCCAACCTGCTTTCATAACCTTAATAATATGGATCATTATGACATGCTAAAATGTAGAAGAGTAACCTAACAGAACATATAATAAATTACAATGCAGCGAACAATAAATAACATAGCTTAAGCTAGTTTCTAGAAAGATGAAAAAATAAATCCTTCTTATATATAAAAATATTTTTTTTTTTTTCCGAGTAACAATTGAGCTTATATACCTCAAACTGCGGATTAAACTTAGTAATAAGCTTTGGTGCTTATGGGTACCAGGATGATCTCTCCAAATTGCTGCAGTAGCTGGAACTTGTATTTGTTACATGAAAGATCCAGAACCTGCAGATTAAGGATTATAAGCAGAGATTAGAGAGGAAAATATTCATAATTCTATAGTTAAGCCTAATGAAATTAGCGATGCATGATTCAATGAAAATGAAAAAGAACTGCTTGGAACAACTTTCTTACTTTTTAAAACAGCTTTTTAATTCAAAAAAAATAAACTGCTTCAAACAATAGTAAGAAAGTTTTCTCAAACGAAGCATAAATCTTATTTGAATATAACTTTTTTTCTATATCTCTGACATTTCTGTGCTGAGAAATAATTTTTTTTATAAACATATGTGTGGCATGATAGAGTCTACCTTACAAAAAAAAAAGAAATTTATAATACTTAAAACAGCTTTTAAAAAATTTAATTTCTGCATAGAAATTCTACAACAGCTTTTACATATATTTATGCCCGCTCCGAATGAACACAAAAAAAAGGTCAATAAGACAAGCAATAGATCACCATATAAGATGAATAAGAGAAATAGGAGTACAAACCTAAAGGCTTGAATACATGGTAGAAAGTTATTTGGTCATGGCCAGCTCCTATTCAAGTTGTTATTATCCTTGCCAGGAGCTCCTGCTGAACTATCAAAATCACAGGGACTTGTAGGGCCAGAGTCACCTAAGCTGCTAAACTGACGTGAACTCCTGTTCCCAAAACCACCAGACCACCCATAATCCTGGCTGCCGAAGCCACTAGACCGACCGGAACCACTGGACTGTCCTGAACTTGAGCTTCCAAAACCACCAGAGCGGCCTGAATTTGAATCACCAAAACTGCCCGATTTTCCAAAGCCTGAACCAGATCCACCAAATCCTCCGGAGCGACCAGATCCCAAATCTGAATTATCGTAAGCCCCTGAGCGGCCAAAACCTGAACCACTAGATTGGCCGAACCCACCCATCCTTCCTGATGAACCACCAAAACCGCCTCCTGAACCGCCATAGCCGCCTCCTGAACCGCCAAAGCCGCCTCCGGAACCGCCAAAGCCGCCTCCTGAACCGCCAAATCCACCACGGCTAGGCCCAAAACGGCTAGGTCCACTGCGGCCAAACCCAGAATTACCCATTCGACCACCTCCATAGGAATCAAACTTGCCAAGCAAGTCACCCCCATCCTCCACTTCAATGCTAGGAAGCTGCAGATTCCATCGTAGAAGAGGGATAGTTACAAAAGTAATCCAAAATCATTACTTTTTTCAAGAGCTACATGTACTTAAATCATATACTCTTATACAGGAAGAAATAATAATGTAAAAATAAGTTGTTAAAAAGATGAATGTATACACGCTAATATGTCACAGACATATAAGCTCAACCATCTCCCTAAGCCATTAGTATGATAGAAAGATTGTAAATATTATAAGTAGGTAGTTTAGAATAAATTTAATAATAATAGTCCAAAATGCCAAGCAGAAGCTAATTCCCATTTACAAGCAGTTCAAGAAGTTAGTAACAATGATATGTGAACTCTTCAGGTATAAGGCATTAACAAAATTTTCTAGTAGATGTAAAATAATCCAGTGGTTCATCATGAAGACTAGAATAAATATTGTACCTCTGTGAATCTGCATCCAATATCTTGCTCAATGACTCTCATTGCCCGCGCTTGTTCTCTAGTATAAATAAGAATTGCAGATCCTTTCTTACCAGCTCGCCCTGTTCGACCGGATCTATGAACAAAGATCTCAGAACTGTTTGGCAACTCATAGTGAATCACCTGAGTATATCATAGAAAAAACAAATATTAAGTACTTCAAGTTCTTCATAAACAGTTGCTTTAACAAACAATAAATCAAAACAAAAATGAAGGCTACTAAAATGATTTGCATTAATGTATGATAATGGGGAATACCAATCATTCACTAAAAATTCCTATTAGGATCCAAACAAGTCCATACTATTGAGCAAGCCACACATTTGAACCAAAAAGCTGCTTATAATTCCAAGATAATATGTTTATATTATTCCAGCTTGGGACATCAACATATAAATACATAAAATTAATGACTACCAAATAGTGCACATACCTTATTGTGTTGCAAGAAGTCTTTAAAGTCTTAAGATTTCTTAATGCAAACCTAGGATGAGATGCACAAAACCACACACATAAAGTCAAATACAACATCCATAACCATGGAATTTAGGCTTTGTTTAGCTATTTCTACATATGATGTTTACTAGATTTTTATAGTTTTTTTTTTTCAATTTATCTAAAATAATTTTACGTGATTATTTGGGGCCATTTTAATTTTTAGTTATTTCACAATAACGGTTTAAACACAGAAATGAAATGAAGCCTTTCACAAGAAGCCGCCCACTTTTGATGAAATTCAGAAAACTGGTAAACTTAGAATCAAATGATAATCTAATGACAACTCAAATAAAACATTTCCATAGAAACTAGTAACAAATAAAAACCAAAACAATCACAAATCAAACCAAAATAAAAAATCTAATTTGTACAAGCTTTTGACCAAACTCCACAACCAAACCAATTACTAAAATTGTTGAAGAAAAACGCATTCATCAAAAGTAAAAATACAAACCTCATGTCAGTAAAAAGTGAAAGATTCCCCTAGAAATTGATAATTAGCACTTGCACTACTTCAAGGATTTCATTCCAACCTTCCAACCCGCACTTAAGCATAATGAAGGAAAGAAATTTTCATTATATTGTAGTTGTTCTCACAAATCATGAAAAATACGACATTTACAATCATTAAATTCATTAAGTGCTAATTTTCTACATCTAACAGACAAATATGATGCAATCACAAAAATAAGAACTTTAAATTTCTACGTAAGCAGAAAGAAAAACCAAATAAAGAGACCAGGGAGGGAGTATCAGAAAAGCCCCCATTTGAATTGCACAAGATTTGATTTCAACAATGCAGTAATGTTTTCAAAAACTACGAAAAATATAATCATGTTAAAACAGATGCAATTTAACATAAAGAAGTAAGAAGTTAGGTACCAACTTCCGTTATTAATTTATTATTAAAATTTAAAACCAAAATATTATAAAATTTTGTACAATTTTATATATATATATATATATATATATATTTCAATTATTTGTAATCATAAATCTGATACAATTATGTATTTTATATTTTTAATATTTTATTGTTAAAATTAATCAGTGCATGACTAATATTTAATTTTTTTATCAAACCCTGTATAATGATCACATTCTTAAAAAAAACATTCCTTATTTTCACTTAATTCATATAAATTTATCGCATCCACATATTATAACTTGTTATTTGGCTTAGGGGTTGTTTGGTTGTCTACAAAAGGGTTGTAAAATATTCTAAATGCAAAGGTTTTAAAAAGTTGGGTGTTTAGTTTGAAATAAAACAAATGCAATGTAAAATTTTAGTGCATTTGGAATTCACCCTCTAATTCATTTTTTGTGTATTTGGAATTCCTCATATTTGGGCGAGTTCCAAATACACCATAAATTTATTACAATTGCCACTGTCTGCCGCCACCACTCATCTCTGCCGACCACCAAAGCCGCTGGTCAACCGCCGCCGCTGCTAACTGCTCACCGCAGCCACCATTGCCTCTGGCCGACCGCCGTAGCCCACCTCTGACCAACGTCGTCGAACACCTCCCCCCACCACCATCAGCCACACGCCACTGGCCACCACAGCCACCAGCAGACTACCACACACCGGCCTACGCTGCCATCCACCGCCGTCCACATCACTGCGAATGTCTGCCACTGACCACTACCCTTTTTGCACTATACATTGCATTCATTTTACTTCAAACCAAACAAAAAATAATAATTTCAACCAAACAATTCTAAAGTATTCCTTTTACACTGCACTCCTTTTTCAGGAAACCAAACAACCCCTTAATGGCCAGGAGTTGCCTTTCTCATTTAGCCCAAGTTCAAAGCCTACGGTATTTTAAATCCATAAATTTGATTTGAAAACTTACAGAACACGTAAGACGTGTTTTCTAAAATTTTTAAATAGTTCAATTTGTTTTCAAAAACAAAAAAATAAAAACAACTTCCGTTAAACTATTTTTTAAAAACAAAAATAAAAACCATCCTAACCAAGCGGCAGACCTTTTTTATTAAATATAAATAAAGAACATGTAACCATGAGAAAAATAGATAGTTAAAACTAGAAAATAGATGAGCAAAAAAAACATTTGACACAACAAGAATTATATGCTCTCAAAAAGAAATTGAACTCAGCATTTTGTACAGGTGAAAAATTAGAAGAGCTAATAAAAGAAAAGTTCAGCCACACACCAAGTCAACATTAGGAATATCCAGTCCACGAGCAGCAACATCTGTAGCAATCAAAATGCTAAACCGACCATCCCTGAAGCTGGCAAGTGTCCTCTCTCTCTGGTTTTGGGAAATATCACCATGCAAGGCCTCACAAGGAAAACTCTTGCTCATAGCATAAGCCAAACGATCAGCATCCCTTTTAGTTTGGGTGAAAACTATGCATTTTCCTCCTTTGGCATGTTCCTATAGAAGAGCAACGGCCACTTACTGTAAAGCTAAGATGGTAAATAACGGAATCAAAATTTATCCAACAAACTTGCCTTGACCAGTGGCCCAAGAATTGATGGTTTTCCATAATTATCTGATGCAATTGAAAAAAGACTAATTCCTTCAGCTAACTTCTGGTCTGAATCACCAACCTGTGAAGGAAGCCAGAATCATTAGCTCCCATTAATAATCAAATGAATCAAAATGCTTTGCATACAAAAATAAAAAATAACAAAAAAAAAAAGAAAACCATTTTCAAAATTAGAATTGAGTAAAGCTGAAAATGAACAAAAGATAAAAATTAAAAACAAAGAAATTCTCAAAGGAGCACAAGCTAAGGCTACCCAGATTCCAAAGCAAGTGGAAATGCATGAATATATCAGATAAACGAGAAGATGTAAAGCACATTTACTTGGAAGAATGATGAGAAAGATTTCACGAAAAAATCAAATGATAAGCTAGAGACTATTATTGATACTCACGAGATCGATTGTAACAGGATTATTAAGGTACTTCTGGGAAACTTTTCTTATCCAACTTGGCATAGTAGCCGAGAACATCATACTTTGGCGTTTTTGTGGCAACTTATCCAAAATCACTTCTACATCTTCAGCAAAACCAACGGCAAGCATCTGGTCAGCCTCATCAAGAACAACAAATTGCACCTCAGACAAATTTAGGGCGCCTCGCTTAAGTAAATCAATAACTCTGCCAGGAGTGCCAACTATAACATCTATGCCATAACTCAAGGTTCTCATTTGCTGTTGAATAGGGACACCTCCATATACACACAGTGTGTCCAACTGGGATGATTCCCTGAATTCCTTGTCCACTTGTCGAGCAAGTTCTCGTGTTGGTGCCAGAACCAAGGCTAAAGGATTTCTTCCACGCCTGTAACAAAAAACGAGAAAGAAACCTAGAAACTTACATGCTAAATGCATGATGCCAAAAATCATGAACAGAAACCATGTTTACAAGTCATCAAACATATTAATCAAGTGAAAACACTAAGGCTTTGTTTGGGACGGCTTTTTTGCTGCTTCTTAAAGAAACTTTTTAATACAAAGTTTTTTAATTTTGTACTAGAAAGGTACTTTAAGAAGCAAAAAGAAAGCCGTCCCAAACGTAGCATGAGACACTAACCCATGCTTAGCATTGTAGCGAATAATGTTGTCCATGATAGGAATCCCAAAAGCAAGAGTTTTGCCCGTTCCAGTTTTAGCTCTACCAATCATGTCACGTCCTTGCATTGCTGGTTCAAGAACTGCTTTCTAAGAGCACAAATTAGAATCAACAGTCAGCACAGGAACAATATAAAGTTGCATCTTTGTTGGTGTAAGAATACTTGAAAAGAAAAATTAGAGGGAAGGTATTTGTAAGTATAATATGGAATAGAAAAACGGCTACAAATAATACAAGAACAAAAGCCTAAAATCCAGAATTTTGTAACTAAGAGTAATTAAATATTCCCTAAATGAACTAAAAGGTTAATCACCAGGAAAAACACTTGATTTTACAGAAGTTCCTACAATAAATAAATACAATGCACACAAAAAAAAAATAACAAAAAAGATCAAGCATGCAAGAAGAAGCCAAGATTTATGTATGCAGATAAAAAGGGCGCATGAAAACTGTATTCGTCAAATTAAAAAACACACAATCTCGCCAAAAAAAAAAAATTCAATCACTCAAATCAAACAAAAGTGACACATGCACAATAATAAGCAAAAAAGATTTAAAAACTATTTTCTCTTTTTTCTCTACCACTCACTACTTTACCTCTATTTTCTGCCAATTTCTCACCTTATTTTATCTCAACATACAAAGTCATTCACAAACTCTCTCATAATAGAATTCCAAACCACTAATACATGCCCTATGCCCATACCTTTAAAGATCATCGTTTGGCCTCCCCTCTAAATCAAGTATAAATTTTTATTTCAAGTTATCTTAAATTAACAATTCTCTAAAAAACAATGAAACCAAATTTTATCATAAAATTAAAAGATTACTTTCAACAAACTTTATTCCAACATAAAAAATATTATTGTAAATATCAACTACATACCTAATAAGCTTTAAACAATGCAATGCAAAAGTCAATATTTTTAAAACCCTACACAGGTCCCAATCTAATTTTGGGATTTCATTGTTGTCTGGTGTCTACAACTTGATTTCTAGTCATCAATGTCAACCCTCATGCTAAAAGGACATGTAAGATTGCACGTGGTTTTTTAAAAGGTTGAATGCATTTTAAAGGCAATATTGCTCCTCCCTCTTATATGAAGTGTTATTACTGACAGATAGGCAGACTAGGAGGTGAAGTCGTGAAGGTGAAGACGAAGGCAGTAGTAAATCAACCAAAGGGTCATCGAAACCTCCCCACAGAAAACGGTTTCCAACAATGGAAAGGAAAAGATTTAAGAGGGGCAATTGAGCCTGTTAGGAACTAAGGCTTCGTTTGGGACGACTTTTTTATTGCTTTCTAAAACGGAGTTTTAATACAAAAATAAAAAATTTTGAACTAAAACTCCGTTTTAGAGAGCAGTAAGAAAGTCGTCCCAAACCAAGCCTAAGATAAATTGACCCTAAACCTTAGTTGTCACAATAAACCCTATTAGACTATCCTAGCCCTAGCCCACAAGGTTGTCCTAACCCAATGCAAGCCCAAATGAACTATAATGGACCTAGGTAGACTCCAAACCTAATTGGCCAAAGTAGACCCTAACTAACCCTAATTAGTTTCACTTAAACCCTCCTGAGGACAAATGGGTATGTAATTGACTAGTTTAATCCAATCTAAGCTACCCAATCCACGCATAGACCTAATTTACTAAATACATTAGCCCAACCAAATCCTAATTGACTAGACTCTAAGCCTTCCTAAGACCTAAATTGACCTCTAAATGGTTAAACAAGCCTAATTGACCCAACTCAAACATTAAACCTAACCGAATCTAGACCTAACTAAACCTATGGAAGAACCTTGGTTCAATTGACTTATCAGGCCATAGCTTGCCCAATTAACTTAATCTAGACTTTCCTTCAAATCTAACGCAAAGCCTAAATGAGTAGCTTAACCCAATCTAGGTTGGTATGACCCAATGCCAACCCTTTTACCCAACTGACCTAATTGGTTCAAACTACCACAACTAATACATATTTAGTTAAACCATTGGTCACCTTAGGACCCAACCAAACTTGTAGACAGACTTGTAGATGGATAGCTTAGTCTGACTAATTGGCCCAAGTCCCATGGTTAGCCTAACATTGGCCCAATCATTGTAATCAAGGGCCTAGGACCCTCATAAATTTAATCCATCACCTACGATCACCCGTATGACTCTTAGAAGCCTTCAAGGCTCATCAAAACCCTAAAGTACCTAAGATTAATAGTTCTTGAAACTTAGAGTGTGCCCACGCTAAGGATCCATGACCTCATCAACATCAAATTCTCCAACCAAGGTAATTCCCATGAAGTAAAGAAAGAGATGGTAATTGAGATGATTGATTAGTTCTGAATACTCCTGATCACACCCATGGCTTCATGAGCTTTCTTGGGACCCATCTAAAAAATTAGCACCAATCCTTAGACATCACCCTATATAAACATTCAAATACAAACTACATGAGATTACAAACCTAGTGCAGTTAACCTTAGAGGCCATCCCAAGCTAGCAAACAGTCTCCCTAAGAAGCCATATTGAAAAAAGAAGATGGTGATTGATGCTGAGTCCCAAGTTACATCAAGCTAAGAAACTAATGTGAGCATCTTCATTAGATCCTGATGAAGCTACCCAATTGAATTAACTAGCTAGTGACAATCTTAGTTGAGGTGAAGATTCAAAACAATAAACCCTCTTAAGCATGGGTGCATAAAGTTCGAAGCCTGATATTTTAATTATAACACATTATTGAGAACATCAAGTTGGTCTTTAAGATCTTGAAACACCCTTTGAATAATACCTAAAAGCACCCACATGAAAATTCCTCAAATTTGCACCTTACATGTCTACGAAATTATTGCAAAATTTTTGGCATGACTAAAATTTCACAGCGCCCAGATAGTAATCCATGATTAAATAAATAATCCTTGTTCTCTTCTTTTCCCTCTTTCTCGCATTCCTTGATTTCATTTCTCTCTATTTTCTCAAAAGAAAAGAAAAGTGGCTGCCAATTATTCCTCTTATTTCTTACCAACACAAAACCAATGCACGCTCAATACAATATTCACTCATCAAACCTATCACAATCAAATCCTTATTTGCACATGAACGAGATTGCACACACATGGGCTAGCCCTATGTTAATACCTTTGTTAGAGAATATGTTATTTTATTCTAAAGCAAAAGCATTATTTCTATTTATCCTAAAAAAATGCATATTTTAAATTTTATAATTATCTTGGAAAAATTATTGATTTAAATCATTATTTAAAATTACGCAATATGAGACTCACCTTAAGGTTGGCCTCAGCACAATTCTAGTAAAAAACACCTCAAGACTTATGCCTTGAGCTTTTTTATGACGCGAGCGCCAAAGTTTGGCTGAGGCACACCTTGAGGCACGTGTTAGACCGGTACATGCTAGACCGATCCAGCCGGCCATAGGCAAGGGGCTGGCCCATGTGTACATGAGGCGGACCAAGCAGGTTCGCCCCTTAGGAATTGCCGCCCAAACAGTTTTGGGGACCACTAGGGAATCCCATTAGGAAAGGCGGGGTGGCTAGGGCTGTGGAGGATTGACTTAGGTGGTTTAATTGTATGCTTTAAGTAGGAAGAAAATATTAGGGTTAGGGTCATCAAAAAATTGTGGCTATTTTTGTGTTCCTGGTGTTCGGTGTCTAGGGATTGGGAGAGATAGATCCTCCTCTTGAATTGAGGATCAATTGTATCTTAGTATTTTTCCTTCTGTTATATTTGAGTATTGTAATAAAACTACTATTTTTTTGGTTTTTCCTCTGAGTTTGGTGGATATTTCTCGTTGTTTTCTCATATTGATAGGTTTTACTTGAGATCTTCAAGTGTTTCATATCAGCATGCCTCGTGCTGCTAGCGTAAAGCATACGCCTCACCCTATTTACATATTTTTTATTAAAACTTACATAAACCCTAAACTAAAGCCTCGAACAAATCACTTCTTCATGCACCCGGAGCCACAATAGCTTCCTCTCGACTGCATTGACCTCCAGCCCGCCGCCTCCACCACCGCCAGTGATCACTTGGAAGCCAGACACCACCACCGCCTCCTCTTCTAAAAATTTTAGAGAATTACTCTCATCTTTATGTTGATCACAAACATTTATGAAAGTAAAAGATAATTGAAATAACTAAAAAGGAAGCATATTATGAGGTATAGGACTCTACATGATGAGATAGGGAAGAGTCCAATTTAATATAACGATGACTCAAATAAATACCCCCTCAATGATGACAATGTAAATGATTTATGAGTTGTTATCAACTATTTCAGTTTTCTTTAGGAATTAAATGTGGATGAGTAGACAACTGAGAAAGAAGGAATTTTGAGTTGAGCTTGATGTTATATGATCTTTTTATGTAATTCATATATATATATATATATATGTGTGTGTGTGTGTGTGTGTGTGTGTGTGTGTGTTTTGTACTTGTAATATTTGAATTTCAATTTTATTTCATGCAACTTATTACTTGTCACTTTACATCTTATGCAAATTTTGGCTTCATATATATGTCAATTTGTAACTTCATAGTTCAATAGAAAGTTAATATGTCATCTTTTAACATATTATTTTAGTATTATATAAAAATCACTTTTAATATTTATTTTCATTATATGCATTTTTTTAATTTTATGGTTTATGCCTCAAATCACCTTGAGGATGGTGCCTCGCCTCATGAACGAAAATGCCTCAATGCCCAATTGTGCAATTTTTAACCTTGATTTAAATCTTAATGTTTACTCTACCCTCAATGTTTTTTTGTGGAAAGTATATAATCTATTTAAGTGGAGATAGCATTTATAGCTCCTAATAGCTCAAGAAATGACTAGTAAACAAACTATAAACTTCTAGCATGCAACAATAATAATAAATGTATTTGCTCTAAATACTTTCAATTTTACTCCATTTTCTTTGAGTTGCATCACATTTGTATCAAACATATTTCTTCATATATCAACTCAAGCATTTCTATAAACATTGATCATCCATGATGTAGTAACTTTGCCAAAAATCAAATTCAATACTAAATTTTCTGCAATGAAGAGGGAAATGATGAAACATTGAATAGCTATTGCATTATCAACCAACACATACTGCTCATAATCATTGGCGGAGCCAAGGGGGGGCAAGGGGGGGCACGTGCCCCCCCCTAAAAAAATTGAAAAAATTTATATATAGGGAATATAGAGATAAAATCAAGTTGGAAACTTCAAAAATTAAATCAGAGACCATATGAACTCCGATTTCAGCAAACTTACAATCGAACTGAACGTCTCGAAAATGCGAACACAACGCCACCAAATTCGACTCAATCTGAACCCAAATAACTCCAAATCAAAGACTCAAAGCATATTTAGAAGGTTTAAACCATAATTTGGATTATCAAAAGGTTTCCAAACATGTCATGCTTATAGTCGAATTGAGCGACTAGACGGGACGAATCCAACGAGCCCAAGATCGCTGAATTCTGATATCACTATGACATTTAAATGTCCAATAAATGGTCCACGATCAAGAGTTTTAAGATCGGCCGTCCATTCAAATCACTCCCAATTTAATTTCCTATTCATTTACATTTTTTTTTCTAGGTTGATATTAGCTTAATCCTGTATTGATTCGATCTTAAAGAGATTTTATTATTTATTTTTGTGCAATGAGATTTTTAATATCATGTATTTAGTTAATATATTGAACTCGTTCTAGCAGTAATCAAGTGATTTAATGATTGAAAGTCATTTTGTGAAGAAAAAAAATATACTAATTCACTATCAAAGTTTTATCATTTTTAAAACTGACTATTTTGATCCCAAATCCGGATGTAAAAATTTGGAGGAAAAAAAAATTTAGGCCCCCCTTAAATATATTTTCTGGCTCCGCCACTGCTCATAATCCACCTCAATCAATTGTACTTTCCAACCACCAACCACCCTCTTCAAGCATATTTGTTTAATTAGCTAAGAGTTTATTTTTTAGGCTATTAAAAACATGAATATAAAATGATTTTGGAAGAGATCTTAAGGATGAGAGAGTTAGAGATTCATCTTATCTAAATGGTTCCACCAGGCAATGGGAGAGCAAGTCCTCTTGAGTAAGTGATTCCCCGGATGTTATAGAATTCATTGAATGGCTATTGTATTATTAACCAACACATGCTGCACACAATCCACCTCAATCAATTGTACTTTACAACCATCAACCACCCCCTTCCTTCAACTTTTTTTAATTTTAATTAGCTATGAGTTCATTTTTTTAGGCTACTAAAAACATGAATATAAAATGATTTTGGAAGAGAGCTGAGGCGAAGCATCTTAATTATAATATGATTAGAGACTCATATAACATTTCTTATCTTATCAGAAAAGATGGGCTGATGACAACGATCGAAGCCATGAAGCCTTGTGAGTGAATGTATCATTAGAGTGATTAGAAGATTTAATGATAGGAAATACTTGAGTTCGCAAGTAATCCTAAGGGAATACTTGAGTTCGCAAGCAAACCTACTCGAAATTAGCACTAAAACAGAGAGAAATCTGCTGTTTACAGCAGTAAATAAGACCAAACACAACACATTTTGAATAGGAACAGCGAGAAATTTGGAGAAAAACAAAGCAGTTCACTAGTAGATGCAAGAAAACGATAAAATATACAATGTTCTTCGATTCGAGAGGAAGAACAACTATCCAAAAGTCTCTAGCAAACCCTAGAGCCCAAGCACACGATGAGATCTCCAATTCAGATTTGCAATTCAAGATGAGATCCCAATTACCTCCTAAGCTCCTAATTAACATCAAAGGACAATTACAAACTTCCTAAAACAGCTTGCCTCATTCAAATTTTCCCTCCTAAGTTAAATTAAACCAAGCATGGCCCACCTAGGGCTTCCGCCCCCCCTTCTCTCTCTCTTTTCCGCCGCCCCTGTGGGGCCCGCCGCGTGTAGACATGGACCTGTCCAGATTGGACCGGTCCATCCGGCCCCTCATAGGCCGGCAACATATCATTTAACTTCTGATTTCATATGTTTCTTAGTAAAAATGCACCGGGAATTACATGCTCTCAAACCATGAGCTCATCTTGTGCACCATGTAGCTGCATTGGCAACTATACCGACGGTAAGAACAGTTTCTAATGCCACTGTGGAGAAGGAAGAAAGTATAGATGAAACGGTGGAGAAAAAAAGTGGCGAAGAGGTTGGTTTGTTGTCGTATCTCAGCCACCACCGAGAACTCAGAAAGATGTCGAATCGTCCTCCCTTATAATCTAGTTCGAGCTCCAAGAGCTCAAAAGGCCACCATAGCCACAATCTCCACAGCAGCGACAACACTGGCGTCAGTGGTTTTGTAGACATCACCATCCTAGGCCAGTTTAAATAGTGCCACGTTGATCTTAGTTGTCCCAGTAATACCCACCTCTTCTTTAAATTATCCATGATAGCCGATCAAACCCGAAATGCATGCTTCGCTTCTGGGCTTCACACGAACTCTAGTTCAGCTAAGGTTTTTCAAAGCAGGTTTTAGATGGCTAATTCTTTAGAGTTTGGTGTTCTTCTTCAATCTTGAATCAATCATCGATCACTGAAACAGGGGAGGGAGCTGCATGTAAATATTCGGGAAGCTGGGTTAGAAAGGAATACAGTCTCCTTAACCTACTGAAATTCTATTGTGTGCGTAGTCGGGTTGATGATGTGCAAGAGGTGTTTAATAGCACCCCCAAAAGGAATTTGGATACTTTTGCATGGACTGCCATGATTACCAGTATGTTGGGAATGAGACACCCCACCAAGCGATTAAGCTGTTTTGTGAAATGCTTGAGTATGGATTGGAACTGAGTTCTTATATCTTTTTGGCATTGTTGAGGGCATATACTGATTTGAGTTTAGGAATGTTGAGTACTAATTCACATTCACTGATAATTAAGTGTGGGTTTGGTTCCTTTCTATCTAATGGGAATGCACTTATTCATGCTACGGGTCATTTGGAGATGCTTGTAATGCACGGAAGGTGCCTGGTATAATGTTTGATTGTGATGTTGTATAGTTGTCCTCAATGATACGAGCTAGTTCCTCTGCAAAGCACTTCATTGAATCAGCAACATTGTCTTCTAGGATGTAATTTGAGTACTTTATTAGACCCCATGAGATTACACTTATTTTATTATCGCCTACTTGCAGTTTCTTGTTTTCTTTGAGAAAGGGCCAATCAATCAATGCTTATGCAATTAGGAATGGGTTTGATTCTAATCTTATTATTTGCTCTGCTCTTGTCACAATGTATTCTAGATGTGGAAATCCTGATGAAGCTTTTAAAGTCTTCAGTGGTATGGGGAAACCAAATATTTTAATTGAAATCAAATATTCTTTGCAAAATCTTCGACCTAGGAGGGATGCTTATGACTTCTACAGTCTACACCTACCTCACTCCCGATGACGCGCTACCATCTCGACGAAGTTGAGCTCTTATGACGCAGGAGAAATATAATGCGTAGCATCTTAATTATAAAATGCTTAGGGACTAGTATACCATTTATTACCTTATAATTTATGTTTGATTTCATTGATTTCCACAATCCTAGTTGTATCTTTCTGTTATTAGGACTACATGTTTCAACCTTTTTAGGTTGTTTGGCCCTTTTTTCTTGCAAAAGGGCATTTCTATCCTTGTTGAGATTATATATTGGCTCATAATTTATGATAGAGGATATAGATGATATTGCTTTGAGTTTATTATTGTTCTCTGGTTTTGTTTCGCATCTCCCTTCTTTTACCGATCCACTACACCAATTAGTATCAGTTTAAGAATGAGAGAGTGAGAGATTCATCTTTTCTAATTGGTTCCACAAGGCAATGGGTGAGTAAGTCTTCTTGGGTAAGTGATTCCCCAGATTTTATAGGTGGGGCTCAGTTTTCGGTGAGAGAATTCTCACTTAATTCCAATGTATTTTTCCTCTATGATAAGGAAATTCTTCTTCATGCCAACTTTCAATTTTGCTTAACAGATTACACCAAAATTTTTCAAAAATATAAAACTAATTTTCAGCTAAATAAAATGGAAATACAACATGATTAAGCAAACTTCCTACCTTCGTAGCACCCCTTTGAAATGTTAATCAACCCAGTTAACTAAGAGATCAACTATATCTCCACAAAATTTTACAATTTAACAACTTGAATAAACCTACATCAACGCTGAAATACGCTATTAACGTAAAATTCAACATAAGCATAATCCCGTCAATTTACCCGATTTCCACCTTACAATCAGTCAAAAAACAGTTCTTGAAAAACACAAAATAAGAATAAAGAAAAGTTATGTATCAATTTCTAATCAGAGCATCAATACCTGAATAGGAAACAGCCTGGTGATACTCTTCCTGGCAAGCGCCGAGACAATATCCTGCGAGATTCCAAGCTTGGCAATCTCAAGCCCGTCATCGCCTCTCTTCCCTTCGTCATAGTAGTCATCGACGGCGAACTCTGCCCGATTAATCTCACTCGCTCTAAAATTGAGCGGCAACGCAGAGAAATGGAACTCCCTCCGCCCTAGGCCTCCGATCGACGGACTCCCCGCCTCTACAGATGAACCATGTAGTCCTCGAACTAAACAAGCCAAAGACGTAGAAGACGACTCCAACGGGATCGCGGCAGCAAACCGCGGAAGTGCGGAGTAAAGGATAGCAACAATAGCCTGACTTGAAGCCGTCGACTTGGCAATGGACGCCGACCTCCGGAATAAAAAGTTCATCTTGACGCAACCTGAAGACAAATTACAGAGAGAGGATAAACCCTAAAAAACGGCTAGGGTTTTGCCAAACGAGAAGCTGAGAGGGTTTAGCAGGGACAAGCAGATTTCTAAGGGTGGCATTTTGATGGAGCGAAGATATTTATGCGCTCTCTACAATCTTTATGGTCCGACCGGGAGGGCTTTTATTGTCAGGATATTGAACCGGGCCATCAAATGTGGACGGTGAGGATGGGTTTAGGAAACAATCGAGCGGCATATAAAAGGAAACGTTGGCATCTAGATGTGAGAAACTCGCTCATACGGAACGGTTCGAACCGTCCGGTCGGCTTTGGTCCCGCTATGGTTACACAGTATGGGCCCACGGATCTAGTTGCAGGTCGCTTAGTGTAGAAATTATTGTGTTCGAAATCCGAATGCATTCGGAGACAGAATTCGGATGCGCCACGTCATTAAATGCACTAAGTTCCGGAGTGTATCCGGTGACGTGGCATATGCGGAATGGAATCAGAATGCATTCGGATTCCGCACACAATAATCTGGCCGCTTAGTGCGAGAATGAAGTAAATCAAATGCGATAAGTCTTAAATCAGGTTTGTCCTAGAATATGTTTGGCCAGGGTCAACATGAGGAGAAATTATTATATGTGGTCATCTCATTCGGAGGTGAATCAAGATATGTCATGTCATCCGGTACACATCAAAATAATGACATGGTGCATTCTGATTCATCTCTGAACAGTGTCTGATGACTGCATAGAATAATTTCTCCAGAAAGAGCCGACCTTGAGTTGACTCAGTAATGACATGAAATCGGCTCAATTTTATATAAATCGATTCAAGATCAGTATAATAATAAATAGCTCTAATTGATTTGATTTCGAGCCGGTTTGACATAAACTCTAAATTATTTATTTTCTCTTTTTATACAATTATAATGCATATATATATTTCATATATATATTTATTTATTTATGTTGATGGCAAATCTTAAGAAGACGACTAATGAAACTTCAATCTTCACAACTGATTTGCCATCAAAATTTTTATTGGTCTATAGTCATCTTCACATTAATATTTACATCATAACTGCTCTTAAGCAATAGTCATCTTCACTTGCTTTGTAATTGCCTCTAGCAAGACTTACACCATAACCATCTTCAACTAGGCTATATTGCAGCCATCTCTAGTCAAGTTATAGCTCTATAATTTTGTACATCTATGGTATTCAAAATCGACGTGTATGATAACTTAACTAACACTTCTGGATATGCTTTGTTTAATTGTCGGAGGGATATTTTAAATTAAAACCCTTCTAATTATATGTGGTAGACTGCTTGCATACATGTTTTTCTTACTAGTAATGTGTAAAACCCCTCAGAATTTATTTTTTGAGTGCAGTTAGTCTGTACGAACTGACCTTAGTACGGGACAAACTGAAGAAAATTGTGAAAATCTGTATGGCTAGTACGTTCTAACTGCATGTACGAACTGAGTAAAGTGCAGGTTCGTCCGGGATAAATTTTTGCCCGAGAGCATCGTCCAGGGACAAAATCTATCATCGTCTGTACGATCTGTATCCAGAGAGTTTCGTCCCGGGACGAATGGGAAACATCGTCTGGACGAACGAGTTCATTAAATGGACGATTTAAGATATTTTTTAAGAGAGAGAAATAGGAGGAGAGAGAAAACGAAGGCAAGAAGGGGAAATTCGCATTTTTTGGCGACTTCGGTATGTTTTCGTCCGTTGCCGTAGTTACAAACGTTGATCGACTCGAGGTAAGGCACATTATGCCTTTCTCAATTTTCAGAAATGTGATTTTTGACTGATTTCTTGTTTCGATTTTCATTTCCTTTAGTCTAAAAGTGATTCATATTTGTATCAATGAAACTTTTACCACGTAACTTTTGGTATGTTGTAGAGATAATGTTTTTGCACGTTTTGAGTATTTTCTGAAAAGTTTTCACAGGATAGTTTGAATTCTGCGGAGTTTTTATCGAATAGAAAATTATGTAGATGTTGAAAAATATTGTTTCAGTACAATGAAAGTCTTAAAAATATGTTTTACACTATCCGTGGTAATTTGGTTATTTTTTGAAACTGTGATTTGATCTGTTGAAATTTCTGTGGACTGCCGTTATGCCGATGACGATTTTTCTAATATAATCCGATTTTTCTGAATTTGATGATTTGATGTGTTTGAATGATATCAGAAGGGAGTTATAAGGGGTCAGAATCTTTTGAGATTTTGTTTGTCACGACCCAACCCGATCGGGACGGATCCCGCTCTTATCGGGCCGCGACAGAGCCAACAAATCCAGGATCTGGCTTTGGAATTTGCTTCAGAACTTTCTTCCAAATATAACACAGACATAAAAACACAGAGCTACTATAAACATCCAAACACAGCGCAGTTCATCTATCTTTTCTTTCATCAAAATACTCATATACAGATACAGTGCATGGCTTCAGACAGAAAGAACAGAGCAGAATAGAAAAGCCATGACTGTACAAAAATCAAAAGTATCAAGTACCTAATCACAGATCAGACTCAGAACATCTAGTCCAAGACCTCATTCCCTTTCCTAGAACCTGAAAATAAGGATGAGCTAACAGCTCAGCAAGACATCAATCACCAATCAAAATCATCAGAAACTCACATCAGAAAAGTATCAGTATAGAAATCGAACAATCGTACAAAAATTGTATAACAGACAGAACAGATAATAGCTCAATCAGAAATCAAACATCGGATACGAAAGACTGAAGTCATATCAAATCGGAGTTCAGAACAGATATCATAAAGCTTTCAAATCACAGAGTAGACAGAGTCGTACAGAATAATCAGAGTTGTACAGAAATACATCAAAAATAATGAACAGATAATTTCAGAACAGAACTTCCTTCTAGATGTCAAAACTTCCCCTCATCCCCTTATGGCTCCCTTTTGTGCTTATAGCACCAGAACTTCCCCTTATAGCTCCCTTTTGTGCTTATAGCACAAGAACTTTCCTTTATAGCTCCCTTTTTGTGCTTATAGCACCAGAACAGAATAGATATACAGAATTTCAGATTTCAGAACTTTCCCTTATGTCTCCCTTCCCGGACCCAGACAACGGAATCACAAAGGATTCCGGCTCCTTATAACACCCTTCTGATATCATACAAATAATCAATTCATTCAAATCATCTCATTTCAGAAATCGTATAAAAATTCAGCGGCATAACGGCAGTATACGAAATTTACACAAAATTCACAGATACAGGAATTTACCAAATTACCACAGAACATTCACAATAACATTATAAGACTTTCATTGTACTGACAAAACATTTCTCAACATCATGATAATTTGCAGTTCAATTAAAACACCGCAGAATTCAAAATATCCGGTACAAATCTTCCAGAAAATACTCAAAACGTGTATAATTATCATCTCAGAGACATACCAAAAGTTACGCGGTAAAACCTTTGTTAGAAGAAAATAATACCAGAAATTTGCTAATGGAAACAAAATCCGGAACAAAAAATGCGTCAAAAATCTCATTTCTGAAAATTGAGAACGGTGGAATGTGCCTTACCTCGAGTCGGTCAACTTCTCTAACTACCACAACAGACGAAAATAGATCGGAGTCGCTCAAAAATCTTCTTTTCTTTCTTTTCCTTCATTTTTCTCTCTCCTGAACGTCATTTTCTTTTCCAAAATATCTCGTTTCTATATATATCCAGACTGATCGTACCGGACGATCGCAACTTCGTCCTGGACGATCTATGCTCTGGACGAATTTCATCCAGACGAAATTAATTATCGTCACGGACGACTTGGGCTCTGGACAAATTTCGTCCAGACGAAATTAATTATCGTCCCGTACGACTTGCTCTCGGTAAGAATTTCGTCCAGACGATCCTATTTTCGTCCAGATAAACCATACAGCCAGAACTGTTCTTCCTGCACAACCTGTACCGATCGTCCCGGACGATCTAACTTCGTCCGAACGAACCTGGGAGCAAATTAGTCTTTACAATCTTCCCAACTTCAGAAAAATGTCATCCTCGACATTGTCAAACCAAAACTCAATCAGAAAAGATACAGATATGCTTGCCTCATGTCCGACTCCTTCTCCCACGTCGCTTCTCGTGCTGTTCGGTGCTTCCACTGAACTTTAACCATAGGAATTTGTTTACTTCTTAACTTGCGTACATCATAGGCCAAAATTAACTCAGGTTCTTCTTCATACCTCAGATTCTCCTGAATCTCCACTTCATTAGTAGACAATTTCTTTCCAAAATCAGATATCCACTTTCTCAAAGTAGATACATGAAAAACATTGTGCACATTAGACATCTGATCAGACAATAACAGTCTGTAAGCAGACTTACCAATCCTTTCAAGAATTTCAAACGGTCCAACATACCTTGGACTAAGCTTACTCACTCTTTCAAATCTGCTGACTCCTTTCGTCGGACAGACTTTGACTGACTTTGACATATACAAAGTCACCAACTTGAAATTCTTCAAACATGTGCTTCTGATTGTAATACTTATGTTGTCAATCTTGTGCAGCTTTCAATCTTTCTTTAATCAGATTGATTCTCTTAACAGTTTCATTCACAAATGTAGCACCCATTTCTTGTCTATCTCCTACCTCAGTTAGAGTCAAAGGAGTTCTGCACTTCCGGTCATACAAAGCTTCATAAGGTGACATACCAATACTGGATTGAAAACTATTATTATAAGCAAATTCGATCAAAGGAATATGATCTTCCCAGCTTCCTCTAAAATCCAAAACACATAATCTCAGAAGATCTTCGAGTACCTGGATAGTTCTCTCAGACTGTTCGTCAGTCTACGGATGAAAAGCCGTACTGAAATGTAACTTCGTACCCAATCTTTGCTGAATACTCTTCCAAAGTCTGGAAGTAAACCGTCCATCTCGATCAGATACAATCACTTTGAAAACCATGTAATCTGACAATCTCCTTCACATATACCTGTGCCAACTTATCCACCGGATCCGTCTGCCTGATTGGAAGAAAATGTGCAGACTTCGTCAATCGATCCACAATCACCCAAATGGCATCATGCCCTTGCCTTGATCGAGGAAAACCCATAGCAAAATCCATCGTTACCTCCTCCTATTTCCACTCAGGGATAGGCAACGACTGCAAAAGGCCTCCTGGTCGTTGATGCTCTGCCTTCACCAACTGACAGGCTTCACATTTCGAAACAAAATCTGCTACATCCTTTTTTATTCCTGGCCACCAGAATAAATTCTTCATGTCTCCATACATCTTGCCACTTCCCGGATGAATCGTATAGCCTGAATGATGTGATTCGTACATAATTTCTTTCCTCAAATCTCTAAACACAGGAATCCACATTCTATTCTTGCAGAAAATAACACCAGAATCAGAAATTCGTAGTTCAGGTTTCTTACCAGATTCAATCTGAGCAATCAGCTTCAAAATAATCATAATCCGACTTCTGAGCTTCCTGAATCCTTTCTTTCAGGGAAAACTAAATGTTCATCTGAGTCAAAATACCAGAATTCGCATTAGTAGAGGAAATCACCTCTAACTGTAATCTTTCCATATCTCGTATCAGATACTCATCAGAAGTGAGCTGAATACATGATAATCCAAAAGATTTTCTGCTCAGAGCATCTGTTACCACATTAGCCTTGCGAGGCTGATACTAAATCATCAGGTCATAATCCTTGATCAACTCAAGCCACCTTCTTTGCCTCAAATTCAGATCCTTCTGAGTGAATATGTACTTTAAGCTCTTGTGATCCGTAAAGATCTCACATCTGACGCCATACAAGTAGTGACGCCAAATCTTCAAAGCAAACACAACTGCAGCCAACTCCAAATCATGCATCGGGTAATTCTTTTCATGTGGTTTCAACTGTCTCGAAGCATAAGCAATTACCCTACCATGCTGCATCAGAACACAGCCCAAACCTTTCAGTGAAGCATCACTGAACACCTGAAATCCTTCCGTACCTGACGGAAGTGCTAACATTGGAGCTGAATTCAAATAATCCTTCAACTTCTAAAAACTAGCCTCACACTCCAATGTCCAAACAAAAGCTACTGACTTCTGAGTCAGTCTCGTCAGAGGCATAGAAATCTGAGAAAATCCCTTCACAAATTTTCTATAATATCCGGTCATGCCTAAGAAACTACGTACCTCAAATACTGTAGTAGGCCTTGGCCAATCAACAACAGCTTGAATCTTCTAGGGATTAACAGAAATACCTTCACTGCTCACCATATGCCCCAGAAAAGAAATGCTCTTCAGCTAAAATTCACACTTGGAAAACTTAGCATATAGTTGATGTTGCCTCAAAGTCTCCAACACAGTGCTCAAGTGTCTAGCATGATTTTCCTCAGAAGCAGAATAACCAGAATATCGTCGATGAAGA
>NW_021319682.1:13160960-13188944 GCF_001605985.2 Dendrobium catenatum | reverse complement strand
AAACGCTTGGAGGCTTTAATTCCAATTAAAAGGCCCTTAATTAGCTCTAAATAGGCTATTTAAACCCATTTAAGGCTTGATTTGACCAAGTCAACGATTGACTTGGTCAAATCAGCCAAGAGGGCCAATGGGGATGAGGTATTGGGCCATGAAGAGGTTTTAATTGGATTTAAATCAACTTGGGCTCTTAATGGGCCTAATGGGTCAATTTTGACCCATTAAGACTTGGGTTGACCAAGTCAAAGGTTGACTTGGTCAACTCATTCCACCATGCCCATGGGTTTGACAAAATCAAGGTCAACAACCCCAAAAGGCATAACCAAAAACTCGTAGTGCTCGTACCGAGTACTGAAAGCTATCTTTAACACACCAGCTTCCTTCACCTTCACCTGATAATATCCAGATCTCAAATCAATCTTCGAAAATACATAAGAGCCAGAAAGTTGATCAAACAAGTCATCAATCCGTGATAATGGATACTTATTCTTGATCGTGACTTTATTCAAATCCCTATAATCAACACACATACGGAGTGTTCCGTCCTTCTTCTTCACAAACAGTACAGGTGCTCCCCAAGGAGAAACACTAGGACGAACAAATCCTCTATCCACCAACTCCTGGAGCTGAACTTTCAACTCAGAAAGTTCCTTCGGTGCCATCCTGTACGGAGCTTTCGATATCGGAGCTGTATCCGGAAAAATATCAATAGATAACTCAGCATCTCTATCCGGAGGTAAGCCAACCAACTCCTCAGGAAATACATCAGGAAACTCCCGTACAACCAGGATATCAGAAATAGAACCCACCTCTAGGTTCATATCCCGTACAGAAGCAAAAAATACTGGGCAACCCTTCTTCCACATTCTTTTGACTTCCAATACAGAAATCAGACAGGATAAAATACCTCGTAATCCTTAGAATACATATCTTTCTCCATCCATAAGCAAGCTCACTTGCTTCTTCAAACAGTCAATCTGAGCCTCATACAGACTCAACCAATCCATACCCAAAATCACATTGTAAGAAGAAATCAACAATAAAATCAAACTCGATTTCCACTTCTTGCCAGAAATATCAATCTCACAAAAACAAAACTTCCGGGCGATCAAATTGCTTACAGCCGGCAAAATAACAGAAAGAGAAATCGGTAGCAAAATAGAATCCAGATGCAAAGCATCAAAACAACGCTCGGAAAGAAACGAGTGACTGGCTCCATAATCAAATAAAACACGACAGGGCTGATCAGAAATATAAATCGTACCTATCACCACATCCGGAGCATCTCGGGCCTCCTGCTGACTCAAACTGTACACACGTGGCTGAACAGGAGCTGAAGCTACTGAACTACTTGGCTCCCTCTAACTACCAATGGGTGGTCTCCGTTCCACAGAACTCGAACCATCACCTCTACCACCAGAGGATCCTTCAGTCACAGTGCGTGGAGGAACAGTCCTCGGCCTTCCTGCTGAACCAACAGGTCTAGTATCAGAACGGAACTTAGATCGTCTATCAAATCCAGCCTGTGGACACTCTGCGATCCGATGTCCTGGCTGACCACATCTGAAGCACTGACCAGTCACCCTGTAACACTGGCCAAAATGTCGTCGTCCATAACTTTGGCACACAGGTGCCCCACTGACAGATCAAGAACTGGTCGTACTGGTAGTGGCAGTACCAGAAAATCCTGAATGTCCACTCCTCATGGAGTCTCCGGAAATAAATCTCCTCTTGCCAGAGGAACCACTGTTAGAAGTATCACCCCCGAACCTCTTCCTACTCGCAGTCTACCGCTGCTGAGTAACCATCAGATCATTCTCTATCAAACGAGCTCTCTCTACAAGCTCAGAGAAATCAGAAATGTGAAATGACACTAGGGGTTGCCTTAGACTATCTCGTAGTCCACTCAAAAATCGATAGCACTTTTCAGCAGAAGTACTCACCAACTGCGGAGCATATCTGACTAAAGCAGTAAACTCGGCCACATACTGCATCACAGTCCTGCTTCCCTGAACAAGTCTTAGAAAAGTCTCCTGCATCTGCTGTCATGCAGAAGGAGGTACAAACCACGATCGGAATTCCTCAGAAAATTCTTCCCAAGTAATCAACGAATTTAACTTCCCTTGGAATTTTGCCTCCTGCTGGCCTATCCACTAGCGCTCTGCTTCCCCATCCAACACAAAAACTGCCAACGGTACTTTCCTATCCGACGGACACTACATGCCATCAAAAGTCTTTTCTAACCTCCTCAACCATTCTTCAGCTGCTCTGGGCTCAACAGTGCCCTCAAACGTCGGAGGTTTCAATCTCAGAAACAATTGTAGATGTTTATCTATATCATCAGATCGAACAGTAGAGGCTCTACTCTGAGTCTCGCTCATCATCTGAGCAACCAATGTAGCAAACTGAGAAAGTGTATTAGAACCAGCCACTGTGATAGTACTGCACACTGAAGCTTCCTGACTAGCACTCTGCCCATCTGTCATATCAGGGTATGGCAGATCCATGATCACACAGAAAACTAAGCACAAAACAACCGAATAAAAATCCAGACAAACCAAAACTACCCCAGACAGACTTATAGATCACTTCCTATAGCTCTGTCTTACAATCCAAATTACAAAACCATTGCTCTGATACCACTCAAGCTTGTCACGACCCAACCCGATCGGGACAGATCCCGCTCGTATCGGGCCGCGATAGAGCCAACAAATCCAGGATCTGACTTTGGAATTTGCTTCAGAACTTTCTTCCAAATATAACACAGACAGAAAAATACAGAGCTACTATAAACATCCAAACACAGCACAGTTCATCTATCTTTTCTTTCATCAAAATAATCATATACAGATACAGTGCATGGCTTAAGACAGAAAGAACAAAACAGAATAAAAAAGCCATGATTGTAAAAAAATAAAAAATATCAAGTACCTAATCACAGATCAGCCTCAGAACGTTTAGTCCAAGACCTCCTTCCCTTTCCCAGAACCTGAAAACCTCGCAGAAAATAAGGATGAGCTAACAGCTTAGCAAGACATCAATCACTAATCAAAATCATCAGAAACTCACATCAGAAAAGTATCCGTACATAAATCAAACAATCGTACATAAATCGTATAACAGACAGAACATATAATAGCTCAATCAGAAATCAAACATCGGATACGAAAGGCTGAAGTCATATCAAATCGGAGTTCAGAACAGATATCATAAAGCTTTCAAATTACAGAGTAGACAGAGTCGTACAGAATAATCAGAGTTGTACATAAATACATCAAAAATAATGAACGATAATTTCAGAACAGAACTTCCTTCCAAATGTCAAAACTTCTCCTCTTCCCCTTATGGCTCCCTTTTGTGCTTATAGCATCAGAACTTCCTTTTATAGCTCCCTTTTGTGCTTATAGCACTAGAACTTACCTTTATAGCTCCCTTTTTGTGCTTATAGCACCAGAACAGAACATATATACAAAATTTCAGATTTCAAAACTTCCCCTTATGTCTCCCTTCCCGGACCCAGATAACAAAATCACAAAGGATTCCGGCCCCTTATAACTCTCTTCTGATAGCATACAAATAATCAATTCATTCAAATCATCTCATTTCAGAATTTCAGAAATCGTACAAAAATTCAGTGGCATAACGGCAGTATACAAAATTTACACAAAATTCACAGATCCAGAAATTTATCAAATTACCACAGAACATTCACAATAATATTATAAGACTTTAATTGTACTGACAAAATATTTTTTAACATCCTGATAATTTGCAGTTCAATTAAAACACCGCAGAATTCAAAATATCCGGTACAAATCTTCTAGAAAATACTCAAAACGTGTATAATTATCATCTTAGAGACATACCAAAAGACTTGCTCTCGGTAAGAATTTCGTCCAGACGATCCTATTTTCGTCCAGACAAACCATACAGCCAGAACTGTTCTTCCTGCACAACCTGTACCGATCGTCTCGGACGATCGAACTTCGTCTGGACGAACATGGGAGCAAATTGGTCTTTACACTGTCTGTGTCAGGAAATCTGAAAAAAATAAAGCATGATATGAAAATTATGTATATCTGATATGTTCTGGTGTTGTAAGCACAAAGAGAGGCATAAGGGTTAGAATCCTTTGAGATTCTGTCTGTGTCAGGGAAGGAAGGCATAAGGGGCCATAATCCTTTGAGATTCTATCTGGATCAGGGAAATCTGTGATGAAATGTGATTTGAATGTTTTCTGAAATCTATTCTGAACTTTGATTGAATTCTGATTTGAATAACTATGTGACATAAATTTGATTCAGTTATTCTGTCTCTGTTACTTCATTTATTCTGAACGAATATAGGTATTCTGTTTGATTTCTGTTATGTATGAATCTCTGACCTTTATCTGATATTCCGATTTTTGTACGATTATTTGAATTCTGTACGGCAAATATTTTTAACGCCTTCATGCGTATTTTTGATATGAGAGTTTCTTGAGATTTTGATTGGCTAGTGTAGTCTTGCTGAGCTGTTAGCTCATCCTTGTTATCTGTGTGGTTTTCAGATTCTAGGAAAGGGAAGGAGGTGTTGGACTAGCCGTTCTGTGTCTGATCTCAGATTAGGTATTTTTATACTTTTTATTTTTTTGTACAGTCATGACCATTCTATTCTTATGTTCTGTTCTTTCTGTTTTTAGCCATGCACTGTATTATACATGATTATTTTGAAGAATGAGAAGAAAGAAAATGTTAGATAAATTTATGTATATTGGAAGTTTAATAGTAGCTCTGTGTTTTCTGTATGATTATTCGAAAGAAAATCTGAAACCAAATTCCAAAGCTAGATCCTAGATTCATCTGTCGCGACTCGACACGATGGGATTCGTTCCGGTCGAGTTGGGGTGTGACATAATGAATGTCATTCAGCTAGACTAAACTCTTTTTTTTCTCCCAAAGAGTTTCTCATGATATTTTCCATTTGACTACTTATGTGTTGATATGTCACCAAAAAGTTATTTTGATCGGGCGTGAATCTCGATGTAGATATGAATCGAAAACTTCTAAAATTAAATTCAAAATTATACAAATTATGATTTTAGCAAACTTATAGTCAAATTAAACTTCTCAAAGGAGACGAATCCAATGACACCAAATTCATTCTAATCCGAGCCCAAAGGATAAGTCAAACTTTGCGTGCGCGCACACACACACATACACATACATACAGAGAGAGAGAGAGAGAGAGAGAGAGAGAGAGAGAGAGAGAGAGAGAGAGAGAGAGAGAGAGAGATGAATCTAGAATCTAAATAGATTTTAGTGAGATAACATTAGGGGAAAAAATAGATGATAAATGCTTGAACATCACCTTTGACTTCCTATTTATAGATGTGCACTATGGTTAATGTTAAAAAATAGGTTACATGATAAAAACTATAACAAAAATATACAAGTGGATTCATTGTAGTTAATTGTGAATAGGTGAGTAAGATTAATACATATTTACTAGGCAAGAACTTTCCCCAAATCTCAGATAAGGGGCAAGTCTGTTTGACAAGTTCTCCTGACGAGAACTCATTATAAGTAGACAAGTATACTATATGAGTAGTTGAATTATGTTGTCAAGTTGCTTGGACAATCCGACAAATAAACAACTTCATGCGTCCATTAGGACAAGTTCAACTGTTGAGTATCGAGGAATGAGTAGGATACTATCTAGGCTACTTGATGAGTTTTAGATTTAGACAACTTCAAGGCTTTGGGTGACTTCAAGTTTGGTAAATGTTCGCAGGGGAGAGTCTATACATGCACATTTAGCTTGGAGCCACCTCTTGAACCTTAAAACTATCATGACATGTCATGACAGAACAAGTACATGTCTTAGGTAAATAAATATAGTAACCATCCATGGAGTATACCTCATCAACGTTGTGAATTTTACTTCATCTCGCATCACTATCTTTCCTCCCCATGCTAATCTCAAATATCATTCTATTTATTCCCACATGGTAAATAAATATAGTATATTTATTTGAAAAAATACATATATATATTACATGATGAGAGCCACCACTTGACCATTTAGAAATAACCTCTAGAATTTTATCCATTTATTGAACGATTTAAGGTTTTATCCATACTATCAAGAATGTCAAGTGCTTAGTATGGCAGATAGTAAAAATCTCTCAAGTAGAACGATGATGAAATCTTAAGTATTAAGACATATTTTAGTATAAGAATTAGAATTTCATCAAGAACTTCATAGTTATGTATATTTGTATAGATCTACTCCTAGATTGAGATAGTGATTCCATATGAAGTTCCGCCAAAGGGACAAAAACCATAACGCTATTAGGAAAAACCAACAACATCTTGATAGTTGAGAATTCAAGATGTTCTAATAAAAATATTTCTAAGTTAAGATCACATGATGTTTTCAAGCAAATAAATCTAGAATTCAAAATTCATATCTCATATGTAAGCAAAGAATTTTATATCACCTAAACTAAATGAAATTAAGTTAATCTAAGGAATATAGACCTTAATGAGAAAAATAAAGTATTTTATTAGTCATTTGCATCATACAATGCTTACCATACCAAAGTATTTGCACATACACTTTAACATATTTCTACTCATGAGTATGTGTATTACAAACTTCACTTTTATATCTCCATCAGTTTTAGCATGTCAAAACCTGCTCAATAACTGCTAGACTGACAATCATTTGGGAGTTTTTATGAGCAATTAAAATTAGACTTTGGTAGGGTATTTAAGGACATTCTTAAAAAGATTAGCCTTAGATGATTTAGACTTCGTTTGGGACAGCATTCTTATTGCTTTTTAAAGCAATTTTTTAGTACAAAATTTTTATTTTTTATCTACTGAAAAGCTACTTTAAGAAACAGTAAGAAAGTCATCCAAAATAAAACCTTATTCACATAAAATGTTGACATTTTGAGACATTTTGATGACCTAATTAAGAGAATAGATGAATTAAATATGTCCTATGTTAAGAAAGGTAGAGGTAGACCTATAAAGACTAGTTAAAATTTGTTAGAAATGATTTTTTTTAAATTAAATTAAATGAGAATTTGACCATTAATATGACACAAAAGAGAAAAAAATTCATATAGCCAACCCCATGTAGTGTGATAAAGGCTTAATGTTATTATATTTAAAAACATTCTTAATTATTCTTAATAAAATTATTTTAAGAGGTATTCTGAGTATATAGCAATCATATCTACAAATTTTTATTTGTAGAGATGACTATTCAGTGATTTTCAAAGTGTTGGAAATACTTTGGCAAGGTTTTATCGTAGCATTTATGCTTTCTGCCATGTGTCATGCCTTCAATTCTAGCACCCAAATAAGCTTAGATCCAGCAGATTTAGCAGTACATGCATTTGAAATATGCATGGATGATAATGAATCCTAAGATCTGCCTTCTAAATTTTAAATATATAAGTTTAAATTGGTATTAGGTTTCGTTTGGAGAGATTATTCTGTCTGGACATCAAACGTCGTCCGGTGGCGAATCAGAGCGTGACATATCACCCCATACAAAAATACACAACAAAAGGATGACTTGACGCGCTCTAAGTTGTCTCCGGACAGCGTTCATTGTCCGCACAGAATAATTTTTTTTCATTTGAAATAGTTCTTTTACTATTTTTTAAAGCAGCTTTTAATTTTAGCCGGCGGCACTGTCTTCCACATCTGCCAGCACTCACCACCGTTCATATTAGTAAAAGAAACTTTACTGTTCGTGCTCAACGTCCTACTAGTGAGTCTAGTCATGGATGATTTAGGTAAAAACAAACATGGGCCTATAGATATTAATAATCAGAACTGAGTTTTTTTGTTGTGGGGGCCCATGTACCTATGGATCACTTTCCACCCCAGTCGGCCCGTGCATGTGAAACATATGAATCTTTTTGAAAAGTTGCATTAGATAATGGATTGAGCATGTATAAATGATTTCACAATTTTGTTATAATAATTAAAAGCTTAAACTAATTAAAATTAAATTCATGTATGTAACACATATTTGTTAGGATTTAAAGGAGACGGAAAAATAATTTCATTGTCTCTGAAAGGTATGCCAAATCATCTAGAAGAATTATCTGAAGCATACCTAAATCCACTGAAATGCAGAATCAAAGTCTTCGATCTTCCACGTTTGAAGTAGCATTCTCCAAGAGAGCGAGAGAACCCTTCTTTTCACTCAAGATGTGAAATGAGAACTTCACTGCTTCAATTGGGGACCATGACCCTTTAATACTTCAAGTGTATTTATTTTTATTTCAGCCCATCATTAAAATAAAATAAATACTTGGCCTCTACATAAATAATTATTTCCATACAAATTTTATTGATATGTACATAAGCCAAAAAATAATTTAATTTTTAAATAGATCACGAATTTAATTGGCTCAATTTTAGATATCGTCTAATGTATAATATTTTACTTATATGTATACATATATGAGTCTACATACAAAAATTTCCGAATACTATTGTCCTACGATTCAAATAATTAACTTAATCTTAGTCTAGTTCTTCATTATAAGTCATATGGTGCAAGATTAATCTCTTAGATAATAATTTGAATTGAGAGAGAGAAATGTAAATCATAAAAAATAAGAGGGCATGCTATGGTGCTAAGAAGGTTGGCGCCGTGGAATTAAGCTCTTTGTTTTGAGAGTTGAATTTAGGTGAGCACTAGAGCATTGATAGCACCGCTGTGACGCTCAACTCTTTGTTTATGAGATTAAAGGAGGATCTCAAATATTCTATTGGAGTTATATGTCGTTGAGGAGGCTAGCGCGAGACCAAAATGGTTGGTTTTAAAATAGTATATATTTTAATCCATTTGCTTAACCACCTCAACCAGCCATTCTTGTCAGAGAAGAGGAGAGGAAGAGGAGAGAGAAAGACAAGGAAGAGGAGAGAGAAAGACAAGGAGAAGGTTGGGAGACTGGAACTCTGAATCCTCCATTGAGCTAGTTAAAGAAACTATCAAGCTCAAGGTAGGCAAACTATACTATATTTCTTATTTCAATTCTGATATTTCTATATAGAGATATGCTTAAAAATGTATTTTTCTCAAGTTTGAGGAAAGTTTCAGCACATAACTTTTAGTATAATTTTCTACACTTTGTTAAGAACAAATTGGTTGTAAGCATGCAAATTTCAATAGGCAGGTTTTCTTTAAATTAATTTCTAGGAGTTTGATAAGAAGTGATTGTATAAATTTAGGAAAAGTTTTGGCTGAAATTTGATTTTAGCAATTTCAGAAAACCAACAATAAGAAAATTAGGAATAAAACATAGAAAAACACATTTTTTATTGAAAGTTTTATGAAAGAAAATGCATGATACAAGTAGCTCTTCAATTATGGCAAGGTTCTTATAGGACAAGATGTTTGAATACACTCTGTTTTAATTCCTTAGTTATACACTTCATATGTATTATTGCATATATTATGGCATTTTGGAGCTATGTTGTGGAAAGAAAAGTGCACTTTACATTATGTGCTTGGGCTTAATGTACCTTTATTTTGTACCGCTCTATTCTGTTTTAACTCAACAGTGGCTCTATGTTGGAAATACTCTGTTCTATTTTTATTCTATTATACACCTGCTTAAAATATGTGAGATGTGACAAAAAGGAAATTATAAGCATGTATTAAAAACGTGCTTTTTGTATTCATATTAGCATGTGTGCCTAATTTATCATGTTTAACAAAATAATAATCTTATTCTATTTAAGATTTATAATAAAAAGATAAATTTTTTTATGTCCATGTTTATTTTATTTGTAAGTTGTGAATTGAATTCTATTATAGAGAGAGATTAGCCTACTGAGTTTTGTACCCATTTTGTTGCTTAAAATATTTCAGGTTAAGGAAAGAACTAGGCTGAATAAGATTACCTTATTGGGAAGCGAGTGGTTATACCTTATTTTGTTAGTTTAGAATTTATTTAGACATTTACTAAAATTCTTAATATTATTATTTTGGTTTTCTAGACAAAATGAAAATATAAAGAAGAGTTTTGTATATTTTTATTTTATTCTGGTTGATTAGATGATTCAAAAAAGATGCAAAAAAAGAAAAAAAAAAAAATATCATTGGAGCAAAGAGATCTGTAGGCTGGGTAGGTTAAATTCTTCCCTTAGGTTTTGTGCGTTACAACGCATACAAGAGTGTGAAAGTTATGAGCTTTTATTCTAATCTATTACTCAGCCCATTTCAAGTCAGGTTAAAGAAAGAACTAGGCTGAATAAGATTACCTTATTGGGAAGCGAGTGGTTATACCTTATTTTGTTAGTTTAGAATTTATTTAGACATTTACTAAAATTCTTAATATTATTATTTTGGTTTTCTAGACAAAATGAAAATATAAAGAAGAGTTTTGTATATTTTTATTTTATTCTGGTTGATTAGATGATTCAAAAAAGATGCAAAAAAAGAAAAAAAAAAATCATTGGAGCAAAGAGATTTGTAGGCTGGGTAGGTTAAATTCTTCCCTTAGGTTTTGTGCGTTACAACGCATACAAGAGTGTGAAAGTTATGAGCTTTTATTCTAATCAATTACTCAGCCATTTAAAGTAAAGGGTTAAGGCTTCGTTTGGGACGACTTTCTTGCTGCTTCTTAAAGAGGATTTCTAGTAAATAAATTTTAAATTTTGCACTAAAAAGCTGCTTTAAAAAGCAATTAAAAAATCATCTCAAATGTAGCCTAAGTTAGGAATTTCTCGGAGAGAATCAAGAAAAATAATATAATACATCAAGGAAAAGGCTTATTGTGATGCTACTTAAAAAAACCTCTTCTATCTCACTATATGTTTCTCTGTCTGGAGTGAAAAGAATAAAAGGAGATTTGGGAGGAACTTTCTTAACCTCTTCTATCTCATATGTATTACTAGAGAAACTATTATGTTCGATCACCATATGCAGTTCAGAGGCAAATCAGGATGCGTCAAGTCATTATTTTGCTGTATAACTAATGACGTGGAACATCCTGATCTGCCTCCAGACGGTCCGGTGATAGCAAGTAATAATTTCTTGCATTCCTAATACCTTTTGTAACCAGCTTTTTTTATTAATGCAATTGGGCCTCGGCCCCAAAATTTTCCCTAATATTTATATATAAATATATAAATATACATGCCTCTTCAAAAAAAAAAAAATTCAATTACTGCATGTCATATCCTCACGTGCGCTCCAAACCAATCAACCATTTCAAATGTACAAACTCCATTACTTAAATCTAATCAGCTAACATCAAACATTTCAATCTGTCATTTCTCATTCATGCTGAACCCACCTGTAATGACATTTCTATGAAATAATAAGCTGTCATATATATCTCCTTACAATCTAATTCAACACCAGGAATTCATCTCAATCATGCTGTGAGGAGACCGAACAAAGAATGACGTTCCGAGACCAATCAGAATGCGTCACGTCAGCAGTACTGAGCCACGGTACCATGCAATACCAAGCCGTGGTGCCGAGCAAGAGGTGACATGACACTTTCTAATTGATCTCCGTACAACGTTCGATAATTAATCCAATCATAACATCGCCCTCTCCGAACCATTTCAGATCTATTTCTAGATACGTGAAGAAAGTTGAGAGATCTGACCATCTAAAAAAAGGTCTTCAATCGCCGAGCAGATCCAAAAATATCTGTTTGGCTGATTTGAAGCTAATTAACGAAGAAGAGAAAAGCCTTTAGAAGCACGGCAGATCCTTCTTTCCAGCTACAGCTACAGCTAGTTTGGCTCAAAGCTCTTTCTTGTGTTTGTATTATTTGATGTGGATGTATCTCCTAACCCACTCATCATGCAAATGCAGCTAACTGATAGCCATTAGTTTCTGGTACAAGAAACAAATATGTCAATTGATGTTGAGATAGATTTGCAATTAGGTTAAGTTCTTTTTTGCTATGTATGGCAGTAGGAACTAATTGAGATATTGTAATGATGATGATGATTATTGTATCATTGATAACATTCTGTTAGAAGAGGTAAACATTCATTATGCTTGATTTCTTGATGTGATTAGCTTTGCTTAAGACAAGGAGCTTTGTCTTTCGAGTTAGTTAGGAGATTTTTTTTTTCTTTTTTAAGGGAAAGTAATGGGATTTTAGAAAGCTAAATTTCTCATAAGATATAATGAGATTAAGGTTTCATTGGGGACGGTTTTCTTACTGCTTCTTAAAACAGCTTTATAGTATATCAAATAAAATTTTTATATTAAAAAGTTGTTTTAAGAAGCAGTAAGAAAGCCGCCCCAAACGAAGCCGAAGTATGGGATGACTTTCTTATTGTTTCTTATATAAAACTTAGGGGTGTCAATTTTTGACACGACCTGAAACACGGCTCAAACCGACACGGAAAAATTCGGGTTAGGGTCAACCCAGCCGGACCCGAAACAGGTCGGATTCGGGTTCAACAAATCAACCCGTTTTAAAAATATGGTAGGGTTCGGGTTGACCTAGCAACCCGAAAATGACCTGAAAATGACACGAAAACTCCTATTTGACTCAGAAACCCGAGATTAACCTGTTTTGATCCATTTTTTTTACTAGAAAACTAGCAATTTTAGGTCAACTTTGAGTCATTCATGTCAGGTCTGGTTGACCTGAACTCGAATCGGGTTTGGTTCAGGTCCGGAAACCTGACCCGTTTTTAAAAACAGGTCGGGTTCGGGTTGACCCGAACAGTGCCGGGTCAGTTCCGGGCTCGACCCGAACCCTACCCGTTGACTTGAATTGACACCCCAAAAAAAACTGCTTTCTAGTATAAAAAATTTAAGAAACATTAAGAAAGTTGTCACAAACTGTGACAACTTTTTTATTACTTTCCAAAGAATATTTCTAGCACAAAAATTTCAATCTAAAAAATGTTTTTACTAAAAACTGTTTCAGAAAGCAATGAAAAAGGTGTCTTAAATAAATACTAAGGCTTAGTTTGAGATGACTTACTACTTCTTCAAGCAATTTTTTATTAAAAAAATTTAATTTTTATACTAAAAAACTGCTTGAAAAAGTAATAAGATAACTATCCCAAAGGAAGCCTAAGAGTTGCAATGTAGTTAGCATGGATATTTTACTCACACGGAGTAGAAATTATTACATCCGATCAAAAACCGAATGGTCCGAATGTATACCGAGTGCTCAATACCGAGTTTTTGATGATGTGGCGCGTGGTTATTGGGCTCTGAATCCGTTCGGTTGACCGGACATAATAATTGCTCCACACGGAGATGTTAGGAAGACTATGTTGAACTTATCCGGAGGACAATATTTTGGAAACTTAATAACAGATAAAATTGCAAAAGCAAAGTACTTATTAAAATCATGTAAAATTAAAGTTTTATAATTACAAATATGTATTTGATAGATATATTAATTTAACGCATTAAATGTTGTTTACATAGAAATTAGAAATGTTGTGTGCTTCTAACAAGTTCTGGTCTGTCCTTGCGTTTCATTGAAGGATAAAAACAATTGTTATCTTATGAGTTGATTTGTATTTTTTTTTTTACAAATTGGCTTATTGAATTTAGTTATAATTATGTTTTACGTCCTACTAATCTTACATTCTTACATATGCACTAAGCTGAGATTTTGGATTTATTTGGGATGACTTTCTTACTGTTTTATGAAATAATTTTTTAGTATATATATATATATATACCAATATATGATGATAATTATCTTTATATATAATCATCATCATTCCTTTTTGAAAGTAGAGATGTCATTAAATGAATTGATCCGATTTAAAAAAATATATCATGATAAATAATTGAGGTTAGACCTCCTTGAACAAACTCCTTTTGGCGTGTGATTGGTACAAATATAAGGCTATTTTTAACCCTTAGGTATACTTTAAGAGTAGTATAATTGACATTATGTGCGGATGATATTGGAAAAGTTTACTTTTATTTTTTTGGAACAATTAGGCTCATTAAGGCAACTCATACACATATCACATACGTCAGATTCGAAACCAATACCTCTTAGTTGATAGTCAAAGCTCCCAATAAGTAAACCAAAGTGAGATGCATAAGTTTCCATTATTTAATTATCATATCGTCTGTGAGACCGTGCAGTAAGGAAACTGCTTCGGATGCTCTGACCTGATGTTGGTGGGGACCATATCCATGAAACAAGTTTTGGAGGAGAAGGGGCCACTCAATTTCGTACAATGGTGACATGGACGACCACCGGCATTCTGAGCGGCACATCTTTTACCGTGTTCAATTTTATTTTTTATTTTGAAATGACTTTACACTACAGAAAATTCAGCTTTTTGCGACGGATTAGAAAATTAGTCGCAAATCCTGGCTAGCGGAGGATTTCAAGCCATGATTTGTGACAGGAAATTTAGCTTTGTGTATTATTGTTAGTGCTATTAGAGCCTACAACATCAAGTTCAAATTTCTTGATTTTTTTTTGATCAATTTGAAAATCCATTTTGCTAAATACCTCGTCATCCTCTTTTCCTCTTCCTTTGTTATGAAAGGATTACAACATAAATAATATGTTATTTATTTATATTATACTAACCAGCCATAGTATCTATCAAACCAATTTGGATTGAGACATCTATTTTTTATTCCAGCACAAACAAAAATTGGCTTCTTTCATAATTTGGGGTTTAACCTATAAAGCCGGTCGGCAATCTTGCGGCTGTACTGTAAGTCAACAATTTGGGCATCGCAATTCTCAAGTGAGTCAGCATCAACCCTATAACAACTCAAACTCTTAACTTTTGAGTTATTACCAGCTTTGGCCTAAGAGCCTCACGATTTTGTCATATTAGTGTAGCTTCCCAATAGGTGAGCACACACTTATCTACGGAGTTTCTTAATAAAATTCTAACTATTACACCAAAAGACTCTTAAATGTTTAAGAGTTTAGCTTCTTTTACTTAGGGGGCTTCATAATTTTTGCATTTCGTATATGATATTGACTTATATTGCAAAGAAAAATATATTATTTACATGTAAGCAAGAAAGACTGATTGTTAATGCTATAAGAAATAAGAATTATCTCTTAAAATATAATATCTTGCGCAAGAGGGTGGATCGACGGACTTTCCTTTAAATAAAAGGTTGGTGGTGTAATCCTAGTTGTAACCTTAACTGATTGACTGAATTATGTTGATGAGTAGAGGATGATGACTCTTAAATGATTATTGAAAGCCACATGTGAAAATTGATAGATTGAAAGCTATGATAGATGACAAATGTATGGAAGAAAATACCACATTAAAACTTAATATCATGTCTTGCTTTTCATAATTATATTCATGATGATATTTACCTTATAGTAAATTAAACTGATTGATAGTACATTAAATTAATTAACAAATTGATAGCTTATTCTAGCATTAATATTGATATAATATAGCATAACATACTGACATAATTTATTGGGTGATACTACTCTTTTTCACATGTCTTATTATTTGATAGATCTTATATGATTTCACTGATCATATTTGTTGCGTGCTAGAATATACGCGGCAGTAGGGTTAGAAAATATTCGTCTTAGCGTTGCACGAGTATTCCACACACAAACAGAAAAAAGAAATAAACACCAGTTTTTACGTGGAAAACCCAAAAAGGGAAAAAACCACGGGGCCTCGTCCAGTTGCAAAGTTCCACTAGTGTTTGTATGAAGTACAAAGGTTGATCCGTCTTACAAATCAAGACAATCAGTTTACAATCAACTTCTCACAAAGTTACAAAGTTCTGCAAATTCTCGGCGTTTCCCGAAAATTCAGCAGAGTTCCGACGTCTTCAGGTGGCAGGAAGAGCTCCGGCGGTGGTCGAGGAGGAGCTTCTTCCTTCTGCTCCTTCTTCTCTTCTTCTTCTCTCTCTTCACTTGAGTCCCATCTGTGTAGAATGAGGGCTCTATTTATAGTTTTTCTGGAGTGACATAGCTCGTAAATAGGTGTAAGATCATGGGCGAATAGGGAGTGGTTTTAATGGACGGCCGATATTGAACCCTTCGATCGAGCACCGTTCATTGGACATTTGGAGGCTTTAATGATGTCAGAATTCGGCGATCTTGGGCTCGTTGGATTTGTCTCATCGAGCCGTTCGATTCGAGTATAAGCTCGTCAAAATCGGAGACCGTTTGTTAACTCAAATTACGGTTTTAACCTTCTAACAGCGCTTGGGGTCCTTGATTCAGACTCATTTGGACTCGGATTGAGTTGAATTTGGTGTTGTTGAATTCGTATTTCCGAGACGCTCAGTTTGACTGTAGCTTGCTGAAAACGGAGTTTGGGTGCTTATGGATTTTAATTTTTAAAGTTTCCAACTAGCTTTTGGCACGAGATTCGTGCCCGGTCAAGATAATTTTTGGAGTACGTATCAATATTCATTTTATTATTGATTTTTGAGATTTTTAGTTGTCATATTAAATAAATATTGATACTACATATTGATTCTCTTGCCTTGCATTGAAAGCGCTGATAGAGTTTTGGTTTTTTTGCTGTGCTTTTTAGCTCATCATATGTGATTTAAATGATTTCAGGTTAGGAAAGATTATGCTTTTTTTTATTATTTTGTAGTCAGAAGCTTGTGTAGATTAATGATTGTACTGATCTTCTAGATATTGTATATTGATTTTGAGAATATAGTGTAATATTTTAAAAGTATGTAATTGTTAGTTACTTTCACTGGTTATTATTTAGATTGATGATTTATAGAATTATAGAAGCTTTGTCGTATTAAAAAAAAAAGATAAAAAAAATAATTTTTTGCAAATTTGATTATGGTACATTACAAACTCATCTTGCACTCCTACTTCTGCCACCGATAATATGTTGGCGACGTCGAGCTATTAGGGCTTTGAGAAAGTAAGTTCGTCGAGTGTGTTTGTAATGCTGGCTGCGTGCGAGTTGGAAAGATAGCTAGGATGAGGGCGAGCAGGTATCATAAGTTCGATGAGTGTTTTTCTATCGATATTAATAAGATTTAGTGTTATTTTATTAACTTAAAATTCATGTGGATTAACTACTTTTATTTGGCACTGTATCATTAATAATAATAATAATAATAATAATAATAATATTTTTATAATTCATTTCTTTATGATTTATTTTTGAAACTGAGATCTAAATATTTTCATTCACTTATAACTATTTTATAATACTTTTTATTTTATTTTTTAAGGCTGTTTGTCATATCAAAACTAACAATGGGTACTTATGTTTCTTATCATGCAAGCATATCTCATTCAGAATCGTCCTTCCTAACTTTTTCTTCTTGTCTTTTAACCGATGATAAGTTTAAAAAAAAAAAAAATACAAATTATTTTTTAAATTTTTTAAAGAAAGATTGCTGAATAAAATTATTATTTAAACAGAGTAAAATTTAACATCTCATTCAGCTCTCAATAAATATTATCGAAAAATAATAATTCATTTTTCAAAATGTTAATGAAATCCACAACTTTTAGTCACATCACATAGACAGATTTTCTCACTATTTTTAAATTTTAATTTAAAATTTTCATTTCAAAATTTAATTAAATTTGTGATTAGAAATTTAAAATTCAATATCATAAATAGAAAAAATTATATAATGTTAGAAAAAATACTAAGGGTCTGTTTGGGGAAAAATTATTAGGTGCGGAGCGCGCATCGTCCGTACAAGCACTGGGTACCTAGCGGTACCCAACGGTATTGAGTGCGGGTACCGCTAGGTACCCAATGCTTGTGCTGACGGTTCTCCCCGTCTGCACTCCGCACCCAGTGCTTGGGACACTTTCTAGCTGCTTTGATTTTTCAAACAACAATAATAATTTATTTTAAGAATTACTTTCTTGATGTTTTCTCACAATTTTTTTGAAATTTTTTTAGTGAAAATTTATTTTTGCAATCATAATAAAAAGTTGTTTACTTTAGAATAACTTCATAACCAATTTTATAAACCGTTTTAGCTATCCCAAACAGACCTTAGGATTCTCATCCAACATAAATAATTAAATATCATCAGATAAAATACTTTTAGAAACTATTATAAGAGGACAAAAAATATAAAAATTGTCAAAAGATTTAGGCTTTGATTGAGACAGCTTTTTATTACTTTTTAAAATAATTTTCTAGTATAAAAATTTTTATAAGTAGAAATTTTTATACTAGAAAACCGTTTTAAAAAATAATAAGAAAGCCGTCCCAAACAAAGCCTTAGTTTATGTTTAGCATGACTTTAACTTTTTATAAAATTGGTTATAAATTTGCTAAATAAAATTTTAATAACTTTGGTTGTAAAAAATAATTTTACATCATAAAAATATTTGAAAATCAATAAAAAAATAGCAACAAAATGAAATTATAATTACTCTCTAAAAATCAAAGCAATGATAAACTTGTCCTGAACAGACCGTTATTTAATTTATTTATGTACCTCAATTTTTAATTTCTCAATATTTCATAAAGCCATTCACTTATATTTTAAATAGTTTTTATTTGTTCAGTACTAGTCAAGAACTTATATAAAATATATATGGGATTTTTACATACATGACACTTAAAACATTTCAAAATACATATTTAACACTCAAAGTGTTATATTTACTAATATATCACTCAAATAACATTTCCATACTTTAAAATACCACTCCGTTAACATAGAGTTAAAACCCTGTCCGAGGCGATCACGTTCGTAGCTATTCCCGCGCGTTCCTGTTCCCGAGCCTTCTTCTTCCCGCTCCTTCTTGTTCTCCGACGACCGACCGTCGCCTATTCTTCGATAGAGAAAGTACCTGTTCCGACGACCGACCGTCGCTTCTTCTCTGACGACCGACCGTCGCCTATTCTTCGCTAGAGATCGAAGGTATCTGTTCCAACGTCAGCCCGTCTTTTATTCTTATGAGATTTACTGTAAGAAAGAGAAGAAAGGGTCTGTCGTTCACAGAAACTGGAACCAATCCAAGGAATTGAAAACCGAAAATTTGCATTGGACATTCTCGCACATGAGCTAATCTCTTTACAGAAAAGTGAAAACTGAAATTTTTTTTAGTTCCAGGAAACTGAAAATTTTACAGGAAACAGAAATTTTTGATTAGTTTGGCTAACTGAAAATTTTTAATTGAAATTTTACAGGAAACAGAAAAATAAAAACTGAAATTTTTTAATTGAAAATTTGAACAGAAAATCGGAATTTTTATAGGAAACTGAAAATTTTTGATTAGTTTAGCTAACTCATTTTGTTTCACTTTTTTCACTTTGTCTAACTTATTAATTTTATGCACTCACTGAAATGGATTCAAGTCATATTTGCTCCATTATTCTCAAATTCGGTGGATATTGGAGTGAGGTGCAGGGTCAGGCTCGAATGAAGTATGTGGGTGGAAGCCAAAAAAGTTTAAAGCTTCGAAGAGATGAAATCACTATGTTGTTGCTAAAAGAACATGTTGAAACACTTTGTCATTGGCTAAGGGGTCAACCATTTGACTTACACTATCATGTCAATGGAACATCACCGAAGAATTACTTGTTGATTTCAAGCGATTCAGATGTAGTTGAAATGCTTGAATGTTCTTATGAAAGGAATAAAATTGAGGTGGTAGTTGAAATGCTTGAATGTTCTGATGAACTGCTGCCTAGTACATCTAATGCTCAGCCAAGATAGGATGAACTGCTTCCTAGTACATCTAATGCTTAGACAATATAGGACTGAAATGGTGATTTTGTACAGCTTTTTACAGTTGTCTAAAATGGTGATTTTGTACATCTAATGTTTACAGTTGTCTGAAATGTTTTTTGGAAATGCAGTTATTTCTCTACGGGTTCAATGATGCACAGTAGTTCTTTATCTTTTTTTTATACGATGCACAACAGTTATTTCTTATGGGTACATCTAATGTTTACAGTTGTTTGAAATGCAGTTATGCCCGAATTGCTTGTCTGAGTTTGGTTTACTTTAGACGATGCACAACAGTTCATAAAAGATACTTTATATGATGCACAACACTTCAGAAATGATTACTTTAGACGATGCACAGCAGTTCTTTAGTTTGGTTTGCTTGTCTGAGTTTGGTTATACAAGCCGTTGCATAGCAGTTCCCTTTTTTGGTAGTTTAGCTCTACATGAAACCTGTTTTTGGTAGTTTGCTATTCATAGAAGATACAAGGAATCCCAAGATACAAAGCCATTGACACAATATTTATATTGCTCTTAATAAAATTTACATAGACTCAAACAGAACACATGTCAACTATTACATTAACTGAAAGTTACATTCATTGATTCAAACTTACAATGACTCGAAGTTACATTTACTCACACCTATTGCTATGATCAACAATAAAATAAGTAGTACAACCAACAAGATTTTTATTTGTAAAAGCTCGGCTTTAACACGAGTTAAGCTTGTTTCGACAACATTTGAACTTCTTCGATATTTCATATCATGCTCCGATTCAGTGTGTTCATCACACCACCGAAAAAAAATTACAATCTTCTTCTGATCTATTCCGAGAACATCTGTAGAATTTTCTTCCACAACTACTCGATTTGTATGATGTATATATTGTACATTGCAAATTGCAATGCAATATACTTGATTATTCGGGTTTCCAATTGGTGTTGCCGAAGAACTTGAACTCATTGTATAAAAAAGCTAAACCTATAAGATAAAGAGAGAAAGACAACTAATTAGCTATACAAGCGTATAAGTAAAATTCTCTCTAAATTTGCTGCCTTGGCATTCACTCTAAATTTGCTGCCTTGGCATTCAATCAAACAATATTTCAGATTTCTCTCTAAATTTGCTGCCTTGGCATTAAAAAAAAACAACATATAAGTTAAATTTGCTGCCTTGGCATTCTCTAAATTTCCAAACACATCAAGCATTTCAGATTATAAGTAAAATTGATGCCTTGGCATTCAATCAAACAGGTCACACCCAACTGTTAATTTTCAATGAAAAAAAAGTTAGAACAATGCTCGCCAAGCTCATCCGGCCAAACAAAACAAAATGAAATTGATACAAAAAAAAAAAAATGAAAATGATACAAAAAAAATGAAAATGAAGACAAACTCATCCGACAAAAAAAAAATGAAAATGAATACAAGCTCATCCGACAAAATGAAAATGAAGACGATGCATAACTTTGTCGAAACAGAGAAATGAGAACCTTGCGGGAAAAAAATGATGAGAAATAGAGGATGCAGGGTAAACAATACATTCCTTGCCGAGCTAGATCAATTAAAAAAAAAAAAACTAGAACCCTGAATCCCGGACAAGGCTTTAGACGGGGAAGACGATGCATACCTTGCCAAGCTCCTGCGAAGTGATCAAACAGTACGAAATCAATGGTGAAGGCGACGACTTTAGCTGCGAAAGACAATGCATAGCGCGAACGAAATCGTTGGAGCTCGCTACGGCTAAAAGGGGGAAGAAGCTTCTCGCCCGAAATGAAGAACAGTACGAAATCAATGCTCGCCTCGGGCATGGTTTTAACTCTCCGTTAATGGAGTGGTATTTTAAAGTATAGAAATGTTATTTGAGTGGTATATTAGTAAATATAACACTTTGAGTGTTAAATATGTATTTTGAAATGTTTTAAGTGTCATGCATGTAAAAATCCCAATATATATTTATAGAAATTTTTATTGACAGTGCGATATTTCTCTTAATAATATTTTATTTTGAGCAAGACTTTATTACATTCTTTTGATGAATTGAAACGTTCATCGCATTGCTTTTATTGCATACAAGAAATCGAGAAAGTGAGATAATTCAATTGTTTTGGTTTTGAATAAAAATTCTGATATATAATTAGAGTAGTGCGAGTAGAGCAAATAAGTGTTTTACATGCAACTTTTAAAAGAAAAGTAATTATTGGGCATTGTCAAACTGAAATAACACTCGCTAATAGTAGATATAAATTATGATAATACAAAAGGAATACTTCAACCAAAATTGGATCTAATTGGTCTCACTATATGGGGTCCTTAACCTTCCCTGAAAAACATAACACATAATGAGTAGAAACTCAATAGGTAGGGGTACGTGTCAATTCGGGTCAGCAAGTCTGGTTCGGTTCGAATCCGAATTGACCTGACTTTAAACGGGTCAACCCGAATTCGACCCGTTTTTGTAAACGGGTCGGCTTTTTCAACCCGGGCCCGACCCACGCTGGTTGCCGGGTTGACATGACCCAGGCGGCGCAGCGGCAGCACGCCTCGCAGGCGGAGCAACAGCAGCACTCGTAGCTGTTTCGGGTTCGGGACGCGCTGCGGAGTCAGGGCGCGCGCTTCGAGCTTCTCCGCTTCAGAGTCCGGCCTTCAGGACGTGACTCGAGTCACTTGACGCTTCGAAGTTCGTGCGGCACCGCACAGATAGCACGCGAACTCGGGTTCAACCATGCAGGGCGGGCAACAGACTCGGGCAGAGGGTTTTCGGGTCATTTTCGGGTTGCCGGGTCAACCCGAACCCTACCCGTTTTTTGAAACGGGTTAGCTTGTTGAACCCGAACTCGACTCGTTTCACAAACAGGTCGACCCGAACCCGAATTTTTTTGGGTCGGGTCCGGGTCGGGTTTCGGGTCGTGTCAAAAATTGACACCCCTACCAATAGTCATCAGAACCTACCACCAATGCTTCTAGTGCATGGAAAGCAAAACAATATGCATTCAAGTCATGTCAATATAATGTGTTTCATGGTTGCATACAAATAGTAGGAAAATATAGTAACAACCATAGTGAATCATGATCATAACTATATGAATCATAAATAAATTTTTTTTTGGGAAATGTTGGGGCATAGCCCGTTTTATTGAAAATTAAATGCAAATACAAAGTCCAACAAAAAGGAAAAACAAAAAGAAGAGAAAACAGAGGAATTACCAACATTCTATAAAAGCTACAGAATGTGGAAAACCAAAATGAAAAACAAGAACAGGAGCTAATAAAAGAACAGAAATTCTAAAGAGCTGCACTTTCAGTGCCGCAGACAAGCAGGGAAAAACACGTCCTGCCCCATAAACTCTCAAAGTTGCACGAAGTTAGGACAGAACCAGAAAACAGCAGAAGAGATGCCGTCATCACCATGGACTAGAGAAAGAGAGGAAATTACAGCAAGAATCTTCCATCAGGCTAAATAGATCGGCCCATATCAGTTACCAAAATATGAAAGTGAGAAAATTTCTTCACCACATCAACCGCAAACACACAGGGCAGGATTGATACAGCAAGCAGAGCTACCAAGCCAACCCACGGGTAGGAGACTTTACAAAACCAGAGTGTCCGAATAACATTCCTCACATAAGATGAGTATCAGCAGCAGTCCAAAAAGAACCTCGCAAAAACAGAGAAAAATCCAAGATTAATAAAGAATTTCTGGAAAAATATTTTGAAGAATCTCAAAATTTTTCCAGGATTTAACTTTCAATTTAATACTCTTTCTAATAGTGAAAACCAAAGTTAAAGGTGAGACCCAAAGGTCATTGAATCTTCTCTTATTCCTCTCCATCCAGATGAAATAGACAGCAGCAGAGATAACCAAGTAGCAAAAATTCTTCACATTATTAGGAAAACCTTGATGTAAATCAAAATGATCCAGGATTTGAATCAAGGTCGGCCTCATAAGAAAATTTCCCAACAGAGGAAATAAACTTTTAATCACCCAAAAAGAATAGTCACACTCAAAGAACAAATGATTATGACATTCTTGATCTTTATTGCAGCAGCTGCAGGTAATAGGGGTAAAAATATTTCTTTTAAGCAAAATGTCAGCCGTTTTAAGCTTCCCCATTATAGCCATCCAAGTGTAAACCGAGAAACGAAGAGGATTCTTTTTATACCAAATATATTTATGCCAAGAAATCTCAGGAATGTCGCTGTAGAAATTCTCTAAGAATTTGCTATTAGTCGGTTTTGTCAAGCCATCCCAGTCCAAAGACGGTTGCTTGCCAATATCAATTCTAAGAATTTCCTCTTTAACGATTCTAGGAATGTCATTTGAAAGCCTCCAATTCAAATCCTGAATAAAGTTCTTGGCCGGCACAAAAATGTCACAGTCAGGGTTAATAAGTTCAGCAATAGACATGACATTACACCAGGGGTCCCAGTAAAAGGAAAAACTACTATTCGTGGTAATGTGGAGGTTTAATTTGCTTTTAATCTTCCTAGCCACAGAGCAAATCAACTTCCAGAATTTCGAGGCCCCAGCAGGTGAAGGCTTCCAAGGGGAATCGTAATTACCCTTATACCAAACAGCGAGAGCATTATTTCTAGCAAGCATTCTCCAAATCAGAGAACAAGTAAAACTGTGATATAATGCATTAATAGAAGGCAGACCCAATCCACCTGTTTTCTTTGGGCTGCAAACCGTGGTCCAAGCAATCAGGTGCATTTTTTTGTAATTAGAATTTCCATGGAATAAAAATCTTGAGCAAATTCTGTCTATGAATTTACACACACTTTTGGGTATAATTGCCCCCCTAATCCAATAAGCTAATGTGTTGGCAATAAAAAATTTTAAAAATTGGATCCTCCCGGCCATAGGTAGAAATTTAACTTTCCAGCCATCTAACAAACCAAAAATCTTATCTAACAGGGGCTGGAAAAACGAAGCCGAGAGCCTTTTAATAGAAATAGGAATTCCCAGGTAAGTAAAACTATCAGCCGAATTAGAAATGCCTAGAATGGAACAAATTTCCATAGTGTTACCAGCACGAGGGGAAAAAATAATAGTACTTTTGTTAGGATTAAAACAAAGTGCCGATGCCTTCGCAAAATCCTCCATGATAAGCTTTAAGTTCTTAGCATTTTGAATGGAATTTTTTCTAAAAAACAAGAACATCATCAGCATAAAGTAAATGATTAAAATCCTGGCCATTGGAAGAATAGCCCTTGAAATTATAATTTTGCTTATCCATCAATCTATTGGAAAAGTCATCCATAACAATGCAAAAAAGAAGAGGGGAAAGCAGGCAACCCTGTCTAAGACCAGAAGAGGAATTAAAAAAACCTTCAAGCGAGCCGTTAACACAGATAGAAAAATAAACATTATAAATGCATCCTTTTATCCAGCCAATGAATTTATCAGAAAAACCTTTGTTCTTTAGACAGTTGATGATGAAATCTCTAGAAATTGAGTCAAACGCTCTATGAATATCAAGCTTGGCACAGAAATAGTTATTAGAATTGTTGAAGTCTCTAAGAATCTCAGGCGCAAGGATGACATTATCAGAGGCACATCTATCCTGAATAAAGCCCCCTTGACTTTCATGAATAATGTAAGGTAGAACCTTTTTCAGCCTATTAGCCAAGAGCTTAGCCACCACCTTATAAAAAACATTACATAGATAAATGGGTCTGTAATCAGAAATAGAGTTGGCATGAGAATGCTTGGGGATTAAAGTAATAGCCGTGGCTTTGGCCCCTTTAGTCATCTGACTAGTAGAAAAGAAATTTTTAACAGTTTTGCAAACTTTAAGACCAATTAAGTCCCAATTTTCCTTGTAAAATTCAGCCGTGTAGCCATCAGGTCCAGGGGAAGAACCATTAGAGAAAGAAAAAACAACAGATTTAATGTCCTCATCAGAGAAAGGACTTTCCAAAAAACTAGCAAAATCCGAAGGCAGAGTATTCCCCACATTAGTATCACTAATGTAAGCATTAGGGGGAGCAGGAGTATTGAACAGACTATTAAAATGGTTAATAAGGGCTCTAGCAATGTCTTGGTGATTAGAGCACTCTCCATCCGGAGTGGATAACACTTTTAAAGTGTTAATATTCTTCCTAGATCTGATTTTAGCATATAGGAACCCAAGATCCTCTTCCCCGTGAGTAAGCCATTTAATCTTAGCTCTCTGAAGATTCCAAGAAGCCCAATAAGTTTGGTAATTCGAGAGTCGATCATTAGTGTCTTTAAGCAAGGAACTAATAGCATAATCCAACGGATTATTATTAATATCATTAAGCAGATTCCTTTGCTTAGCCTTAAGGTCCTCAATACCCTTAATAATAAAGTTAGAGGAGTTCCAGTTTTTCCTTTTAATCATCCTCTTAAGAGATTGAAGGCTCGAGTAAAATGAAGCAATAGGGCTAGAGGCCGGATTACTTTGAAAAGCATCCAGAACTAATTCTCTAAAACCATCCATATTCGACCAAAAGTTTTTGAAAAGGAATCTGGAGGGCTTAAACTGGATGGAATCAGTGTGAGTGATCAACGGAGAATGATCAGAAGACTGAGGGGCATCCATGATATAATAGGAATTAAGAAAATTATCCAACCAGTTAGTGTTAACCAAAACTCTATCCAATTTACAATGGATAGGATTATCTTTCTGTTGATTAAACCAGGTGTAAAAAAGACCAACCGAGGAAAGGTCAAAAAGTCCACTATCGAAAATGGTCTTGTTAAGATCACCCATTCTGCTGTGAGGCAAAGGAACCCCACCAATTTTTTCGTTTTCATAACGGCAACAGTTAAAATCACCCATCAAAATCCAGGGCTTAGACATATTAAGAGAAATGTCATTAATACTAGTCCAGAGAGATTTTCTATCCTCTGGAGAGTTTGCAGCATATATAACAGAAATATAGAAATCAGAGTGAAGACCTAAATCAATTTTCCCATGAATTATTTGATCAGTAATAATAGTCGGATTAAAAGAAACTTGTGAAGAGTCCCATTTAACCCAGATCCTTCCCGGAGAAGCAAGATTAAAATTGTTACAAGAACCTTCATTCTCATAAAGCTTATGAGAATTAATAAACCAAGTATCCTCAAGCATAGAGTACTGAACTTTAGCCTCAAGAATACAAAAAAACTTTAACTTGTGTTTAGAAATCAAATTCCTATAAGCAAAAATTTTTCCCGGGTTGTTAAACCCTCTAACATTCCAGCAGGCGAACTGAGTAGAAATCATCTAGATTTGGAAGATGAAGGTTTTGCCTTTTTGGCATTTTTTGCTTTTGAAGATTTTTGATTTGTTGTATGAGGAGGAGGTATGTTAATATTGGGAGACTTTTGAGCAGGGAATTTGTTTTTGGATATATCCGTATCCTCATGGTATTTCCCATGCTGTATAGATGAGATCTCCTCTAATTCACCTTCCCGAATAAAGTTCAGAGAATCTTCCTCAACAAGCAGATTAAACTTATTAGTTATGTTGATGCCCTTTTCATTGTTAACCATAAAAGAGGAGTTTGGTTCAGAAGAGGATAATTCCTCAGTAGGAAAATTGAGATTAGGAATATTGGAGTCCTTTCCCTTCAAACCATTGTCACAGACCGGCACTGCAGGAACAATTCGTTCCTCCTGGTTAGTAGGTATACTGGAATCAACAGGAGGAGCAGCGTGAGAAGAGGTTGCCATCTCAGTATTAGGAGCAATAACCGGGTTAGGATTAGAGGGCTCAGATGAGGGAGTTGGAAGAAGCGGGGGTAACTTAGATTTAGATCTGTAGATGAGACGATGTTGTCTACTAATACTTCTTCCTCTTTGTTTAGGAAGGGTACTAGGGCCTGAAGGTTGATTAGGGGTGGGGTTAGTAGGACACAGATTGGAAGGATGAATTAGGGAACCACATGATTCACAAGGAGTAGGTTTCCAGTCATAAACAACTTTTAAAACAGATTCTTCCCCTTCAATTACAATCGGGATTTCTTCAGGAAGTTTGGAGTCTTTAGAAATTTGGACACAGATTCTAGCATAACTAAGACGAGTTCACTTAGCGGTAAGATCATCAACCGTTAGAGGTATACCAACATAACTAGCAATTTTGGAAATTCCCGAAGGCGTCCAAAGAGCTAAAGGAAGATCATGAACTTTGATCCAGATAGGCACCGAAGCAGATTCATCTCTTTTTGGTTTAAATTTCGGAGACCATTGTTGAAGAACAAATGGTTTTCCAAGAAGGAACCAGGGTCCTCCGGACCAGACAAAGTTGTAATCATCCAGATTATTAAATTTAAGAAGAAAAAAACCTTCAGGAAGCGAGATCA
>NW_021319682.1:13153825-13157600 GCF_001605985.2 Dendrobium catenatum | reverse complement strand
AATAATTTTATTTCATAAAAATTTTATTTTATTTTTTATGTTATACTATTTCAGTAGAATGAATTATTCATGAACATGTCGGGCTTGTTTGGTAGCTTGAAAACAAAAGCTATATATATTCGAGAGTAGGATATACGATAATTGATTGTTGTTAAGTTTGATAAGATTAACAACAATCAAACTTAACAAAAATCAAATATGAGCATCTATTATTTGAAACAAATCAAGTTTGAATAAAAATAGAAAACTCTAATTGTGCTCTAACCGAGCTTTAACAAGCTAATAATAAATGAGCTCGGACAAGAAAAAGCACTTGCTTAGCTCATTTATAATGTCATTGGATCTAATGGAAGGAGTGGATTTACTTAAACCTATATTTAAATAATGCACCTACTAATCTTAGACAACTAAAACTACTAAAATTTTCCTGCTTCAATTCATCAAAATATAATTATAATAATCCAAATCACGAAAATCTGTATATCAAATAATTAAATGATGGATTACAAAATCATATCTTAGTAATTCATATTCAAAATCATTTCCTTACACTTGATCTACTTGGCAAGATCTTTATCATTTCCTAAAGGCTAAAACATTAAAAAATAATAAAAGAATAGGCTCAATTAGCTCAATAAACTCCTTCCCTTGCCCCTTTATAAGCATTAAATATTTCAATAACATTTTAAGAGAGGTGTTAATAGTTGACCCAACCCAAAACTTGACAGGGAAAATTCAGGGTTCGGGTCAACCTGTTTGCGAGACGGGTAGGGTTTAGTTTAGGTTTTTCGACTTGTTTCTAAAATCGAGTAGGTTTAGGTTGACATGAAAACTTGAAATCAATCAAAATGACCCGAAAACCTCGCCTGCAACTTGCTCCCGCACGTGCCCGCATTAGATCCTATGTCACGTCCACTCGCAGGCTTTTTCATCCGTTAATTTGTTTAGAGATTCTTAGATTTTCTTTAGATTTTGCTCCGTAATTTATTTTAATTCTTTTGTAGTCATGAGCTTGTGATAGATTGGTGATTGTAATGATCTCACGCTTTGTGTAAATGACATTTTTGTAGAAAAAATAGATATATTAATATATATGATTTTAGTTGATTTAGTTAGTTATTGTTTATATTGATGATTTATAAAAGTTATGATATATTTTTAAATTGATAAATAAATATTTTTCCCAAATTTGATTATGGGATGTTACACCCCATGCAGGCCGCACTCGCATCCGGACTCGGTGCTCGCCCGCACCCCGTACAGGTCGAGCTCTCCCGCTATCTACGCAGGTCGTGCCCGCACCCCACACCCACTCACACTTTAACTGAAATTGCATCATGATTTGCATATGCTGGCATCTGAAGTTCATAAACTTGATTTTTTTTTTTTTTTTTTTTTTTTTTTTTTTTTTTTTTTTTTGATAGATTATGATTGTCAATCAAGATTTTTAGCAATAACCTTTGAAGTTTCAAAAAAAAATTAGTTGATTTGATTTTTACATCCTCCGTAATAGAATATGATTATTTTAGGAAAGATATTGGTCCTCAAGGTTGAAAGGTGTGGTGTGAAATATAACTCAAGTGGGACTTACAATTTCATTCACACAAGCTCGATTGATGCAACTCATCTCCTATGGACCAATAGTTGATTGTTATGATGACCCTTCTTTATACAAATAGTTCAAGTTAGGTCCTAACGCACTTTATAGTGTACCTATCTAGAAATTACATTAGAGTGACACTAAGGCTATTACGATTGACTACAAATAGTACTCATACAATGTAGAACAAATGTGATTATAATAATATGTTAATATTTGCATCGATGTGATTAATACTAGCATTTAAGCATCATGACTACAATACCATTTCTTGTTAAGATGTACTAAATGAGAGAGGAATCAATTGGTGCTCTATAAATGGGTATAACTAGTTTTTATAATAATATATATACCTATATTAATATATTATGTCGGACTAGAATATCCGCGCATAAATTAGAAAGTATTACTCTCAGCTTTACGGATATCCAAGCACACAAATAGGAATGAAATACCCACTATTTTTCTACGTGTAAATGGAAAAAAGGAAAAAAAACCAACTAGATGCATACGCCCAGTATGAGTAGAAATAGTTCCACTAGTACTTGTTTGGAAACAAAAGCTACTCATCCTGGAATTTAATGGACGTCATATTACAATGAATCACTTCTTAGATTGAAATTCAGTTACAATCATCGGCACTAAGTATTTCTGCGCACTTGGACATCGCGGCGGGATTTCTGTGGTGTTTCACTGAACTATTAGAGAAACTCTAGCTCACAGGGGTCGAGAAGAAGTCTGTAGTCCTCAGTCATGGCAGAATTCCTGCGTCACTCAAGCTGGCGGAATTTCGGCATCACTCGGGTGATCGAGCAGAATTCCGCATTGGTCGTGAAATCCTTCTCTTCTTCTTCTTGCTTCGGTCCCCTCTCATGAGAAATGAGGGGTCTATTTATAGATATTCTGAAGTGGCATGGCTTGTAAATAGGTGAGAGATCACGGGTAAATAGGGAGTAGTCGGATGGACGGTCGATATTGAATCCCTTGATCGTGCACTGTTCGTCAGACATTTGAAGCTCTTAATGATGTCAAAATTCGGCTATCTTGGGCTCGTTGGATTCTCGTCGAGCCGCTCGATTTGATTATAAGAACATCATATTTGGAAACCGTTTGGTAACTCAAATTATGATTTGAACTTTCCAACAGCGCTTCGAGTGCTTGATTCAGATTCATTTGGGCTCAGAATTAGTCGAATTTGTTGTTGTTGAGTTTGTATTTCCGAGACGATCAGTTTGAATGTAAGTTTGCTGAAATCGGATTTTAGTGATCCCATATTTAATTTTTGAAGTTTTTGGTTTGATTTTGCCTCGAGATTCGTGCCCGATCAAGATGATTTTTTGATGTGTATATATAAGGACTATATCTTCCAAGCTTAGTCTAATCAAAAGAAGATTTAAACACAAGAACAATAGTTAGCTTTGTAAAGAAGTTAGGGAAACAAACTAGTTTTTTATGGATGAAGAAAGGGTCTTGTATTCTTTTATTTGAGGAACGGAGCGGCCACTCTAAGCCTTTGTTTTGTGATTTGTGCTAATGTCAATGATAATCTTTCTTTTTAATGAAGACCTTTAATTTCAAGATATGGTCACTAATCTATGTGTAATAGATTTTGTTACATTAGAAGTACCTCTTTTGGTAGCATTGACAATTAAGGCCTAATACTTCCTTTGGAAATCTAAGATAGCTTGTTAATACAATAAAATTCACGAGGAATCATTTTTCTAAGAGTTGATTTATTCATTCATTACGTCAATCACAATAATATATGTTTATTCATACTAGATCATTTTTAGTTATTTATTTATATTCTCGGTCTCTAGTTTTATTTTCAATTATTTTCTAATTAAAAGATTGTATATTCCTCTAAATATCCTCCGTGGCTTATATATTTTTGTTATAACTAGATTCTTTTATATCACTCTGTCCTTGTCCTTAGAGCTTCGACAAACTTTATTTTTTACCTTTATTGACCTCCTCAATTAGGGTCTTTATTTTTTAGCAATATTCAAGATTTTGTTCATGGTTATGTGGTATCTCTCCCATGACTGTTTATTGCTTTGTCTTATTATTTCTAGACATTCAAATAGATATCAACTGTTGCATTATTAATTTTAGAAGTTTTAAGTCAATTCTTCACAACTTTTATTAGCTAGTTTCATCCAAGCCTTCTTAAAC
>NW_021319682.1:13143337-13153725 GCF_001605985.2 Dendrobium catenatum | reverse complement strand
CCAAAGTGAGATGCATAAGTTTCCAGTATTTAATTGTCATATTGTATGTGAGACCGTACAGTAAGGAAACTACTTCAGATGCTCTGATCTGATGTTGGTGGGGACCATATCCATGAAACAAGTATTGGAGGAGAAGGGGCCACTCAATTTCGTACAATGGTGACATGGACGACCACCGGCATTCTGAACGGCACATCTTTTGCCGTGTTCAATTTTATTTTTTATTTTGAAATGACTTTACACTGCATGAAATTCAGCTTTTTGCGGCGGATTAGGAAATTAGTCGCAAATCCTGGCTAGCGGAGGATTTCAAGCCATGATTTGCGACATTAAATTTAGCTTTGTGTATTATTGTTAGTGCTATTAGAGACTCCAACATCAAGTTCAAATTTCTTGATTTTTTTTTTTTTTATCAATTTGAAAATCCATTTGGCTAAATACCTCATCATCCTCTTTTCCTTTTCCTTTGTTATGAAAGGATTACAACAGAAACAATATGCAATTTATTTATATTGTACTAACCAACCATAGTATCTATCAAACCAATTTGGATTGAAACATCTATTTTTTATTCCCGCATAAACAAAAATTGGCTTCTTGCATAATTTGGGGTTTAACCTATAAAGCTGGTCAGCGATCTTGCGGCTGTAATGAAAGTCAACAATTAAGGCATCACAATTCACAAGTGAGTTAGCATCAACCCTATAACAACTCAAACTCTTAACTTTTGAGTTATTACCCACTTTGGCCTAAGAGCATCGCGATTTTGTTATATTGATGTAACTTTCCAATAGGTCACCAATCCCAGATTTACTCTGGGATGAGCACACTTAACTGCGGAGTTTCTTAATAAAATTCTAACTATTACACCAAAAGACTCTTCAATATTTAAGAGTTTAGCTTCTTTTACTTAGGGGGCTTCATAATTTCTGCATTTCGTACATGACATTGACTTATATTGCATAGAAAAATATATTATTTGTATGTAAACAAGAAAGACTAGCTGTTAGCACTATAATAAATACGAATTATCTCTTAAAATATAATATCTTGAAAAAAAAGGGCGAATCGACAGACTTTTCTTTAAATAAAAGGTTGGTGGTGTAATCCTAGTTGTAACCTTAACTGATTGATTGAATTATGCTAACGAGTAGAGGATGACGATCTTAAATGATTATTTAAAGCCACATGTGAAAATTGATATATTGAAAGCTATGACAAATGACAAATGTATGGAAGAAAATACCACATTAAAACTTAATATCATGTCTTGCTTTTCATAATTATATTCATGATGATATTTACCTTATAGTAAATTAAATTGATTGATAGTACATTAAATTGATAGCTTATTCTAACATTAATATTGATATAACATAGTATAACATACTGACATGATTTATTGGGTGATACTACTCTTTTCCGCATGTCTTATTATTTGATAGATCTTATATGATTTCACTGATCATATTTATTTTATTATTGATTTTTGAGATTTTTAGTGGTCATATTAAATGATTATTGATACTGACTAAAAGTGAACATACATATTGATTCTTTTGCCTTGCATTGAAAGCACTGATAGAGTTTGGTTTTTCTGATGTGCTTTTTAGCACATTATATGTGATTTAAATGATTTCAGGTCAGGAAAGGGACTAAGACCAGTTGGAGTGAGATTTATAGAGATTATCAGATTTTCCTTAAATGTTGTTATGCTTTTTTTTATTATTATTCTTTTGTAATCAGAAGCTTGTGATAGATTAATGATTGTACTAATCTCCTAGCTATTGTATATTAATGATTTTGAGAATATAGTGTAATATTTTAAAAGTATGTAATTGTTAGTTACTTTCGTTGGTTATTATTTAGATTGATGATTTATAGAAGCTTTGTCGTATTAAAAAAAAAAGATAAAAAAATATGATTTTTGCAAATTTGATTCTGGTACGTTACAAACTCATCTTGCACTCATACTTCTGCCACCGATAATATGTTGGCGACGTCGAGCTATTAGGGCTTTGAGAAAGTAAGTTCGTCAAGTGTGTTTGTAATGCTGGCTGCGTGCGAATTGGAAGGATAGCTAGGATGAGGGCAAGCAAGTATCATAAGTTCGATGAGTGATTTTCTATCGATATTAATAAGATTTAGTGTTATTTTATTAACTTAAAATTCATGTTGATTAACTTCTTTTATTTGGCAATGTATCATTAATAATAATAATAATGAAATGAAAACTTAATGTTATATAGCTAAAAATATAGTTCATTATTTTCGAACAATCACATAAATTAATGAATTTCTAAGAAATAAATTGATGCAAATAAATAAGGCATCATTCGGGATAGCATTTTTATTGTTTTTAATACAATTTTTTATTACAAAATTTGTTGAACTAAAAAAAAAAAATGGTACTGCAAATTTTTATTATCCCAAATCAAATCTAAATATTGTTATAATTCATTTCTTGATGATTTATTTTTGAAACTGAGATCTAATTAAATATTTTCATTCACTTATAACTATTTTATAATACTTTTTATTTTATTTTTTAAGGCTGTTTGTCATATCAAAACTAACAATGGGTACTTATGTTTCTTATCATGCAAGCATATCTCATTCAGAATCGTCCTTCCTAACTTTTTCTTCTTGTCTTTTAACTGATGATAAGTTAAAAAAAAAAAAAAATACAAATTAATATTTAAATTTTTTAAAGAAAGATTGCTGAATAAAATTATTATTTAAACAGAGTAAAATTTAACATCTTAATCAACTCTCAATAAATATTATCGAAAAATAAAAATTCATTTTTCAAAATGTTAATGAAATCCACAACTTTTAGTCACATCACATAGACAGATTTTCTCACTATTTTTAAAATTTTCATTTCAAAATTTTCATTTCAAAATTTAATTAAATTTGTGATTAGAAATTTAAAATTCAATATCATAAATAGAAAAATTATATAATGTTAGAAAAAATACTAAGGGTCTTTTTGGGGAAAAATTATTAGGTGCGGAGCGCACACCGTCCGCACAAGCACTGGGACCCAACGGTACCGAATGCGGGTACCGCTAGGTACCCAATGCTTGTGCGGACGGTTCTCCCCGTCTGCACTCCGCACCTAATAATGCTTGGGACACTTTATAGCTGCTTTGATTTTTCAAACAACAGTAGTAATTTCTTTAAATAATTACTTTCTTGTTGTTTTCTCATAATTTTTTTGAAAATTTCTTTAGTGAAAAATTATTTTTTCAATCATAATAAAGAAGTTGTTTACTCTAGAATAACTTCATAACCAATTTTATAAACCGCTTTAGCTATCTCAAACAGACCTTAGGATTCTCATCCAACATAAATAATTAAATATCATCTGATAAAATACTTTTAGAAACTATTATAAGAGGACAAAAAAATCTGAAAATTGTCAAAAGATTTAGGCTTTGTTTGAAACAGCTTTTTATTACTTTTTAAAATAATTTTCTGGTATAAAAATTTTTATAAGTAGAAATTTTTATATTAGAAAGCCGTTTTAAAAAATAATAAGAAAGTCGTCCTAAAAGAAGCCTTAGATTATGATTAGCGTGACTTTAGCTTTTTATAAAATTGGTTATAAATTTGCTATGAGGAAATAAACTTTTAGTTACTCTAGCTGTAAAAACTAATTTTTCATCATAGAAATATTTGAAAATCAATAAGAAAATAGCAACAAAAAGAAAATTATAATTACTGTCTAAAAATCAATGCAATGATAAAATTGTCCTATACAGACCGTTATTTAATTTATTTATGTACCGCAATTTTTAATTCTTACTATTTCATAAAGCCATTCACTTATATTTTAAATAGTTTTTATTTGTTCACTAGTCAAGAACTTATATAAAATAAATTTTTATATAAAATTTTATTGACAGTGCGATATTTCTCTGATTAAATATTTTATTTTGAGCAAGACTTTATTAAATTCTTTTGATGAATTGACCGTTGATCGCATTGCTTTTATTGCATACAAGAAATCGATAAAGTGAGATAATTCAATTGTTTTGGTTTTTGAATAAAAATTCTGATATATAATTAGAGTAGTGCGAGTAGAGCAAATAAGTGTTTTGCATGCAAATTCTAAAAGAAAAGTAATTATTGGGTATTGTCAAATTGAAATAACACTCACTAATAGCAGATATAAATTATGACAATACGAAAGGAATACTTCAACCAAAATTGGATCTAATCGGTCACACTATATTGGGTCCTTAACTTTCCCTGAAAAACATAAAAAAAAAAAAATCACATAATGAGTAGAAACCCAATAGGTAGGGGTGTCAATTCAAGTCAGCGGGTCGGGTTCGGGTCGAACCCAAATTGACCCGGCTTTAAACGGGTCAACCCGAACCTAACCCGTTTTTGTAAACGGGTCGGCTTTTTCAACCCGGACCGACCTGCGCGGGCTGCCGGGTTCACATGACCCGACCCGAATTTTTGAAATACTCCCAGCAGCGCAACGACAGCGGCAGCGGCGGAGCAGCAGCAGTGGCAGCACACGTTGCCTCTTCGGGTTTGGGACGCACTGCAGAGTCGGAACGCACGCGCGCGATGCCCGCTTCGAGCTTCTCTGCTTCGGAGTTCGGCCTTCGGGACGTGACTCGAGTCACTTGATGCTTCAGAGTTCGGGAGACACAGCGCAGAAAGCACGTGAACTTGGGTTCTACCGGGTAAGGCGGGCAATAGACGCGAGCAGAGAATTTTTGGGTCATTTTCGGGTTGCCGGCTCAACCCGAACCCGACCGTTTTTTGAAATGGGTCAATTTGTTGAACTTGAACCCGACCCGTTTCACAAACAGGTCGACCCGAACCCTGTTTGTTTTTTCTGGTCGGGTTCGAGTCGTGTCAAAAATTGACACCCCTACCAATAGGTCATCAGAACCTATAAATGCTTCTAGTGCATGGAAAGCAAAACAATATGCATTCAAGTCATGTCAATATAATGTGTTTCATGGTTGCATACAAATAGTAGGAATATATAGTAACAACCATAGTGAATCATGATCATAACTATATGAATCATAAGTAATCATAATCATGTAAATGATCAATAATCATTGACTCAGTTCCACCACAATATCTTATAAGGGCTACAAAAAACTCTCATTAATTATTATAACAATGTAGTTATATCTTAATTGTATCAGTTATCAATGCACGGTAACATCATGAATATCATTTCTAAGATCTATCGTGTATGCATGTGTATCATGTTATACATATAATAAATACCACTCTCAAGTATCAGGTGTATCACATATCTGTTTTGTATTAATGTCAATATGCATCATGCTCATACATTATATCATATATAATGTCACAACTCGAACCGACATGACCCGATAACGTACATGTCATACCATATTCCATTGTGGCAAGGCTGACCACCCCAAGATATGGTTGGAGAAATACTGAAACAAAACCTTCAATTTATACACTACACATAGCCACTATTGAATGAATAGAAGGTAGGAGACTACTGAATCTCAATATGATTTTTTTATATATCATCCAAGACATATATAATCTGAAATTTATCTAGAATAGTATTTGGTAACAAAAAGCACAACAACAAAAAATTAAAACCAAGCTTGCAAAAATCAAAACTAACAAAACATACCTACAAAATAGATCATAGCCCGCTATCCCAACTACTCAGCTCCCTCCTTACCCTTCCTCGGGCTTGAAAACAAAATAAAAGTAGGAATGAGCTAACACGGCTCAGTAGGCTATCGTAACCTAAAATAAAGATCAATAATTAAAATCAAAAAATCGAACTGAGATTATTGTGCTGAATCATATACTGAAATTAAATGCAATTAAATATACTGAAATGAACTGAGTTATAAGCAAACAATTCATAACAAAATACCACCTCGGTAACCTATTAGCTCCAGCATAACAACACTTAGGTAACAAAATCTCACCAGCGTAACAGAATCACACCTCGGCCGCCCACTAGCGTTGGCATAACAGAATCCCACTTCCGTCACTCACTGGCGCCAACATAACAGAATCTCACATCGGCCGCCCACTGGCGTCGGCCTAACAAAATCCCATCTCAACCACCCACTGAGATCGGCATAACAAAATCCCATCTTGGCCGCCCACTAGCGCCGGCGTAATAAAATCTCACCTCGGCCACACACTGGCGCCGGCATCATATCACAACACTTTATAACATATTTTTCAATGCATTTCATTAATTAAAATATAGTTATACTAAATTTAAAAATTATTAAAATGTCATAACAATAGACAATAGAAATACTACTGAGTAAAATTCACTTTCAAATATAAACAAATTATCACAAATTGTGTAAAATATCATTCTGAAGCTTAAATTGAGCTAAAATACTAGTTGTAGATATCAAAATAATTTTTTGAGTAGAAAAAAAAAGATTGTTTTTTCAAAATCACAAGGCAAAAAATTTTTAAAATATACTCGAAATGCTCGTAATTACAATCTCTATAACATATAAATAATTACGTGGTAAAAGTTTTACCAAAACAAAATTATCATCATTTTTCGATAACGAAAATACAAATTTGATCGAAAAAATATCAAAAATACAAAATTATTGAAATATGGAATAGGCGAATTGTAACATACCTCGAGACGAGCAAATTTTCTAATTGGGCCGATGGACAAAACTCACTCTACCACTGCAAAAACCTAGCTTCCTTTTCTCTCTCCTCTCTTTTCTTCTCTTTCTCAAAAACCTAGCTTCCTATTCTATAATTCAAAATATCAATGTACACATTTGTAGTCATTCCAAAAAATTATATATAATACTCATGATCTTTGCAATCATCACACCTTTATCATGTCCAGAGTACAAAAGAATAGTTAAAACAAAAAGAACCTAAACCTAAAGTAATCCTAATCGGTCTCATACTCCTGATTCTCTGTCCTGATCTGAAATCATTTAATCACATATAATAAGCTAAATAGCTAATTAGCGGGTCACCAAAATCTGCAACTGAATTCAAAGCACAGAAATTAATAAGCAATATACATATTAGAGATCAAATCATAGCAGTGATACATATGATCATTGAATTAGTGCAGAAATAATGCATAAATAGTTAAGTTCACATGCAATAGTAGTAGACTCTATAAATAGTAAAACGCTACAATATATAAGCCAATAAAATAGTAAATAGTACGATCGAGTGTCAAATCTATAAAAAAATCACCATATTCGTAATACAAATCAATACATTAATCAAATAAAGCATCAAATCAAAACATCAATAAAGACTACTGAAATTAAATCAATATAATATAGTAAAATTATATAGGAATGTACACATGCTATTTAGTTAAGTATTAAATCAATATCTTAATCATATGCTCAATATATCATATATATTACGTGCTCAATGAAAATAATATATTTTTTGTATTAATAAATTAGTAATAATATTAATAATAAATCTATACATTAATATGAATAATACCTCAATAACATTTATTTTAGTAGCCACATTAAACAAGTAAGAATTCTGTTTACACGATGTTTTTTTCGTATCATATCAATGTTAGTAAATGGTTGGCTCAGTAAACAGGGTCGTCACTCTTTGCTCATCGGCATTATAATTATCTCCTTATAACTCCTAATTAGTGTATCATGTTAAACAGTAGAGGATAATACTAAATCACAGTATTTAAATAAAAGCTCACCGGCCCATCATCTTATACAGGTCAATTAGTCACCAACCAACGAGTCAACTAGTATTTACTTATATTTTACACACATATTGTTATCACAACACTATAACAATAATCTCAATCATATATTCATATTAATTTTTAATATATTACAGCAAATAATATATAATTGAGATTAATTCAGAAAATAATAAAATGTCATAACAGTAGACAACAAAAATAATATCGAGCAAAAAATTTACATTTTTAGAATTTAACTAAATTATCAAATATTGTATAAAATAATATTCTAAAGCTTTAGTTGAACTAAATAATTACTTAATTTATTCAAATTTTAATAGAAAATTCATATAAATCTATTTAGAACTTTTAAAATTATAGAAAAATATTTATAAAATAAATTATCTTATTTAAAAAATATTAATAAAATTGATTTATAAAACAGACATCTGACGGTTTCAAAATCCCCAATTATATCAACATGTATAAATTTCTTAAGGATTTTTACTAGTGACAAAAAATTATGAAAAAAATCGTGCAAGTAAAATACTACAGTAGCAATGCTATGGCAAAGACGGTTTATAATTTGGACTTATTATGAATCTTGAAAAAAATTATTTACTTTGATCAAAATACGGGCTATTATAGTTATGAAGGTAGTTAAATCGACCATATTGTGTCATATAACATGACATGATAGTGTTGATAGAGTAGTACAAAAATGGTAGAGAGGACAATAGTGATGGTTAGATCATTCCTTGCTTAAAGGTGAAGATAATAATACTAGAAGGAAACAACATAAATGTTCAAAGATGGAGGTCGTTGGAGGTGATCATATTCGCCATCTCAAAGAGGTTGAGATTGCATGACATGAAAGCGATAACAAAGTAGCACAAGGAAGTCATGGAGGCAACTTTAGATGGCTACATTGATCCTTCTTTGGTAATGAAGATAGCATGACCTTAAAGTAGTGATAAAAATATGAGAATGTAGATAAGAATGGTGTTGGATAAATCGATTATTTTATTGATGAATATATAATGATGTAAAGGCAACATTGAAGATACATAAGAAAGTCATAAATGTTATTGAAGGTGTTCAAATAAATAATCTTTTGTAAGTGCATGCTTAAATAATTTGTGCATACCATAAACAGATGGTCAAATTGGTCTTCTCTTGAGGCTGTGACAAAGGAAATTCAGAGGTGATGATATAGATGATATTATATGACAATTGGAATGGTCTATTTCTTAGTGGAGGGTAAGAACCAAATGACTAGAGACAATAAAAAAAGTCCATCACTTGAAGGAGTAGGAAGCTAATGACTTAAATTACATGGGATAATATGAGATGGTTATAGTAGTATGTCTCCTATAAAAGAGGGGAGAACCAGAATACCCAAAATTAATAATAGACAAGAGATGGTTCAAACACTCTCCTTCCAAACAGGTGGGGAATCATACAATTTAGAGTTGTTGACATCGATTTTGCCCAGACACCTGGTCAAATAGTTTGACTTGGTCAAATTGACCAAGTCAGACCCCAAGACCTCCTCCTGTGGGTTCAGTGAGTCAAGTCGAGTCTAGTGAGTCCGGGCTTGGACCCTGAGTCAACACAGTTGACCAAGTCAACCAGGGTTGACCAGTTTGGACCCTTTAAGCCTAAAATCTATTTCAAATCAATTTCATGGCATCCAAGGCTCAAACCCACGTCCCCCTTGACCTATTTGACTGGGTTGACCAGGTCAATGGTTGACTTGGTCAACCCAAGTCTTAAATAGGTCATAATGGCCTATTTAGGTGGATTTAAGAGCCCATTCGATGCTCGAATTCAATTCCCTTTGATTTCAAATGAAACCCACAGCCTAATCTGAAAGTTTTACCTCCTATTTGATGTTGGATTCAATCCCAACCATTGATCATGTGATTAGGAGCTTTAAATAGGAAAATTTAGGTCAAGATTTGGACCTTTTTTTGCTCTTGCTTTAACCTCAGACCTCCTCAGGCACTGAAACTAGGAGAGAGCATTCCCACTACCTCCCTTCATCTTCCCCAACCAGATCCCGGCGTCCTAGGCCCGCCGGCAGCGAGAACTCCGGCTAAATCGAAGCCACGAAACTTTCGAGGCTTCTACCGCTCAATCCAAGAAGAACCAGGGTTTGACGTCAACTAGAAAAATATTTCTTCTATTTCAACGAATCCAACGAGCCCAATAACGCAAAAATCCGACGGTTAGATCTCTCCAAATCTCTTAGAATATTTCATAATGCTTAGGGTTAAATAGCTTTTTGAAAAGCACTTTATAAGTTGATCCAAATATCCCCCATGATTTCTGTACATTCCTAGATTATAGGTTTAAAATTTCGTAAAAATCCATCGTGTATTCTGAGAGTACGAGAAGTTTTTCTATTCCAGGGTTTCACTTTCTTTAGAGTTGAACTGTAGTTGATTTGATCAACAGCCTGGATCCCGCCGTTCCGCGTTTAGTCCGACCAGGCATGTATTCGGGCAGGATCGGATCACTGTCCGACTCAATCCAGACCATTGGATTGAGACCACGGTCGATCAGACGGACCGAGACCGTGTCCGCCGTGGCTTAGTGACCGCATGATTGCGGCCATGATAGCCGCAATCATTGATTGGCGGCGCAATCATTGCGCCGCCGCCAATGATTGGCC
>NW_021319682.1:13128925-13143159 GCF_001605985.2 Dendrobium catenatum | reverse complement strand
ATATATATAATCAATTTATTGTATTTAAACTTCCAAAATTCGTAACTTTCTTGCTTTAAGTCGGATTTCAATGCACAGCACCTTATTTTGTTCGTATTTGAATTCTGCATGATTTGAGATAATTCTTGTTTGAAAGTTTTGGATATATCTGTAATTATTTTGAAAACACCAAAATAGCACTATTATAAAGATATCTTATTATTATATTTAAACTTCCAAAAATCATATCTTTTCCGTTTTAAATCAGATTTTGACGTATAACCCCTTGAATTTTTTTAGAAAAATGTGTACTTTCATATAAAAATAATTTCATGCAGCAGGTTTACTGTTCTTTGCAGATTTCTATTTTAACCTGTGCTTTGGTTATTTTAATATTATTTAAATTAACTATTATACTAATTATTTTTAAACTATTTTGAAATCTCGATTGGGTGGTTAGTGGATCTCCCCTATATTTATGTAGATATGAATTGACCTATTTTTAAATTAAATTATTTTTCAAAGATTACATATATATTTACAATTATTTTGAGTATTTGCGAAATTACTTATGTTATTAAATTCCTAATTCCAGGAGCTCAGCTACTTCATAAAATTTTAGGCATGGATTCTAAATGTGAAGAGCAATCATGGGGGAGTGGGTTAGTGGATGGTTGAGTCCCAACCATTCGCTAATCCCTTTATTAGGTGTTTTCATTTTCTTGTTGTTCGTAGCTTGCATGTGTAGGTTGCACCACGAGCACTTAGCTTAGGCTCTCCTAGATCTAAGGACATGGTGTATTTAATGCTTTTATATGTTTTCCATGCATTATTACCTTAAGTGTTAGTGTAAAACTCCATCTAAACCCATATAACGTAGTGACACCTTAAGGACAAAAATTAAGGACCTGTCTAGCGAACTTAGAAATTTTTTAGGGGCTAAGATAGATCACGGATTGATGTTAAAACTTCAAAACTTTATCTTAGTGACATCATAAACATCCCATAATTTTTTAGGAATTTTTAGGAGTCTTTAGCCCCCTTAATTAACCAACCCTAATTAACCTGCTAAACAGGGCCTAGTAGCCTTCTAAAAATTACAATAAATTCATTTTAGGTTATAAAATTACCCATAATATCTTGAACTGACCAGAATCTGATCTTTGACCTTAGATAAATAGGGCTCCCTAGTTTGACTTCAGGTTGACCCTTAATTTGACCATAGGTGGAAATTACCTTTTTGCCCCTAATAATTCATTTAAAATCATTAAAAATTCCAAATTTTCTCCAAACCCTTGGTAATACCTTCTCAGGTCATTCCTGACCTTTGGGAGTGATTCCAATCAGTTTGGAGCTGATTTGGAGCAAAACGATAAAATCAGTTATTTATTAGGAAATTTAGAAATTCCCTTAAATGCCCTGGATTTAGAAAACTCATAACTAATTGTAGAAAATTCCAAATTAGGCAAACTCACTTGAATTAGACTCCTATTAGGGTCTATTATTTATTAAAAATCTTAGGTTTTCAGAAACTGACATAAATTAGAAAGTTAACTTTTTGGTCAACCTTAGTTCATTTAGGGCCCAAAACTTAGAAAATTCATAACTTTGCCTAGAAAACTCCAATCTTAGTGTACTACCTGGCTAACTTCTTCTCTTAAGGTTTAATATTTTTCTAAGGTGTTAGAAATCCCAAACCTAGCCTATTCCCATAGTGACTTCTTAGACCCTTAGTCTAGTACCTAGGAGGACCCGGGACTTTCTAAAATTGGCTAATACCACTTTAACTTTAAATATCATTATCTTAAGCTCTTAAAATTGATCGACAAACTGAAATAATTAAAATGAATTCTAATCCACTAATATTTGAATTTCAATTAAAATATCCTTTTCAGACTCCCAACCAACTTGAACTCTAGATAACTTTAAATAACTACCCTATTTAGGACTTATCCAAATCACACCAATCATACACACACATAGAATTATTTGCTAAGGCACAACTTCTAGATCTAGGATAGGCCGCCGGGTTTACTTTTCTGCTGTGTGCCGGAGCTTTCCGTGGTTTTCATTACATATTGTTTGAAAAATGATTGGTGTGTTTGCTTATTTTTTCTGTACTCTGTGGATGATGTGATGAGCGTTAGATTTACCCCTAGGTTAGGAGCGTTATATATATGTACTGTTCTTCCATGCAGGTTTTCATGCTCAATGCTAATAAAAGGGGGGAGCATTATCATGATTTCTAATAATATTTTATGCATGTGCTTGCTCAGCTCTCCCCCCAAACTAAAAATGAGGGCTAAAATTAATAATTATAACTGCATAGGTGGAGCTGCTTAGCCCTCATAATTAAGTGCATGGCTTGGCATAGGGTCAATGATTTGAGCATTTTTATTTTCATATATAATTGCTTGGGATTTTGATTAGGATAACCATGCAGGTCTTTTAGAATTTTTTCTGCTTTATATTTGATGTAAAATTTGTAATAAATTGTGAAGAGTTGTGAAAATGATCTTTGAGTGTGGATATTCTTATCCCACTTGAATCCCAAAAGAAGAAGGCATCCTCATAGGGGAGAGTCTTCTTCCATTTGGGAGATCGAGTGGGATGGCTTTAGATATCCAAAGAGAAAAGACAATACCCCCTATCAAGGGAGAATTGTCTCTTCGTTTGCATATTCAAGCCATGACGGATCCAAGGAGTCAAAGAAGGAGAGTTCCAAGAAGTCCAAGGAGGAGTGATCCAAAGAAGAATGAAGACCAATATCCCACTCAAAGTCATTTGCGTCTGTCATAGGCTTAGAAATCTTGGTTGTTGGCGGTGGTGCCCGGCCACTTTACTTTCTGCATATCTGGGTTGTAATAAGGGCAATTTGCCTATGGCCATTTAGTTGATTAATTTTGGATTTATATTGATGTGTTTACCTGATTGCGCAGTAGAAATTGCCTGCTTTTCTTAGGTTTCTTTTCTTGCATGCCGATTTTGTTTTCGCCTGGATTTTCGTTAGGCTCTCTAAGGACTATAAAACTTTTCTACTCGTAACTAACTCTTAAAATTTTAAGTTCTAAATAACATAGAAACTTAACGAACCTAGATAACTGCCGGAATCGTCCGGGGTCGCATGCATATTATTGCATTTATTCTCTTCCTTCTTATAAGACATCTCCATGCCTGCGAGTAGAGTCCGGATAATCTGGCCTATGAGGATGAAGTGCCAGACCTAGGGAGACTCAGTCTTTTCAAAAAATTATTTTTTTATAAGCCTATTTTTAAAACTCTATAGCATTCATGAGCTGACATTTCAACTAGCATGCATTGCATTAGTAACCAATTAAATAAAATTTAATTGCATTAGCTAGGAGCATCTATCCCACATAAGTTCAGGACCAATTAGAAAACTCTCTAGATGTCGGTCTTATTTCCAATAACTGTACCACTCACCCATCTTTCATAATTGACTGGATAGCATGGTTTTAAAACGACTAGGTGGTTAGCTGGCTCCCCAATCCAGGCCGGGATAAGTCCAGGTTTTGCACTACATTAGCTAGGACACGGATCTTAGTGTTTCGTAGAGCACTAAGACCATTCTAGATTTAGGGTTCGAGGCTACTACATTCGGTCTCGTAGCATGCCTTAAATGGTAGGTAGGTCCCCTTTCTTTCGGGGACTATAAATCCTACTTATCCGCGTCACAGGATGACACCGCCTCCATCTATTCTCTCACGCATGTGGTTGAGTGCTTGATTTTCTTTCTCTAGTTTCTGTTTAGTACCCTAGAGCCTCCGAATGCTGGTATGAGCCATGCATGTTGATTCAGCCCTTCAGACCTTTCTTTCCTTTGAGTAGGATTTCCTAATCTTTACCTAGGTGCCAATCCCGCTTTAGGAGAGGATAATGTATGATCCTTAATCGAGAGTTTTCTCAGGCTCCGACCTGGGATGTAATTAACCACGGGGGCTTGCGCCCGTGGGAAACTCGGTCCCACATCTACTAAACCCCATTCGAGCTCTTGCATCGGATGGGAGAAACCCGTGACTAGGTCGTGTATATTGCTACCCATCGAGGTGTGTTGGTGAAAGCCTCTATCCTCAATGGTTAGTCGTATGCACGATCCAATCTGTCCCTTCCAATCGACCCGTTCGCGCGGTGCTCTTTCGGAGGTCCACAGGTTTCTGGCGACCACGGTGGGAATGAGATCAAAGGCCAAAATAGGAGGGAAATCGGTCTTGGGGGCCGTGGTTTTTAATTTTAAACGAAGGGAGGCCTTAATTCCACTTAAATAGGTCATTATGATCTATTTAAGACTTGGATTGACCAGGAGTCAATCAACAAATATAGAAGATCAAGATGGTCCCTCACCTTAAAGTAGGGGGAACTAGAGGTCTATTTATTACTGTCATAAGAGAACCATGTGACATGGAGTTTGTAGGTGACTAAAGATGGTCATAATGAACTCTCTCCTTCAAAGAAGGATTATTGGGTGACTTAGAGTTAGTGAAGAAAGTTAAATGAGAGAAATGATAGATAATTGGCTAGCATTTTAAGTGATAGTAGGAATGTAAACAAGATTCCCTTTTGAGTAATTTATATCATTCCAATTGGATATATGGAATTAAGTCCTATTCATAAATTTTAGGATATATATATGAATCTTTCAAACCTATAGAACATAAGAGGGTCTAGATCACCCTCTTTGATTTGATAAGCCTTTAAAGGTTCATATCCTTAGACTAAAATAATGGCGCTACTTAGTAAAGGACAAGCTTGAGGGTCATGTTAGGGATAGATGTTAGTCCAACGACAACTATCATTGGTGATATCTCCAACTTATCTTTGACGCGTTCGTCTTTTTTGCTTTTTGAATGATTATGAGGAAGCTTAAATATCATCTTGTATTGGACTTTTCAAATATCAATATTTTTATTAAAATTTTAAAAAAACTTTTATTTTTTTATGACTGTTTTGAAGTCTAAAAATAAAATAAAATTTTGTGTGTATACTAATCAATTTTTTTAGTCTTATCAAATATATTATTAAATTAATCTTGCCCTCTACATTAAATAGAAGATATGTATTTCATTATTTTTGTTGCCAATTATGCTTTTTTTGCTTTATCTTCCTTCTAAGAAAATGCATGAGGATGTTGTTGACCAATTTTTTTATTTCTTATGCCTATATTCAATTAAATGATGGGTTAAAACAATAAATAAAAATTATATGAAGGGTTAAACAAAATGTATTTCATTATTTTTGTTGCCAATTATGCTTTTTTTGCTTTATCTTCCTCTAAGAAAATGCGTGAGGTGAGGATGTTGTTGACCTAATTTTTTATTTCTTATGCCTATATTCAATTAAATGATGGGTTAAACTAACTTTTTTATGTACTTTTGTTTTTTGATAAAATATTCACTTACTTTGAGGAAATATCTTAAACATTTAATATATTGTTACATAATAAACTCCCAAATTAAAAAATGGAACAATTTTAGCTCAAGGTATATTTACAAAATTTTAGTTTGTATGGAGTTTTGAACCGTTAGATTTACGTTAAGATGAGTGCACAATAAACTTTATATTTATTATACTTATCTCAAAATAAATCTAATAATTTTAATAGAATATCTCAAGATTTTTTTTTTTAAATTCTTGCACTTGTGCATTTAGGCAAAGACAAAAAATTAGCGTGACAAAATATTCTGATCAAATTCTTGATTATAGAACAGGAAAACCTTGGTTTACCAATGAAATTTTTGCCGGTTTATGTCCGGTGGAATTTTCTGATAGGTTATCTACCGGAATTTTCATCGGATAAACCGCCGGTAAGAGTGACTCGTAAGTGACGAATGTTTATGCACAATTCTATAGGTACATCTGCCAGAAAATTCCGCCGGAACAAAGTTTCCAACGCGCATTTTACTGTCGACTGCATTTTCGTTGGAAATTCATATTTTCTAGTGAAAATTTTCAATTTCCCACGAATTTGGGCCGCAGGTAGTAACAGATTTTCTTGTATTATTAGGATGAGCCTTAAATGTCTTATATTATTTTAAGATTAGTTTAATATAACCCTGGCTATGAAAATGCTCAGCCAAAAGTTCTCCGAGGCGCGCAAGAAGAGTGATCGAAAAACTAGAGGGCCCAGTGAGCCCACTGCAATGGCACCAAAATGGGGTCTGTGGGACGAGAAACCTACACCAGCTGAGATCCTTTTCAGCGTGACACTTTTCACGTCGGCCAGCCGGCTAAAATGGGTTAGTTGATGGAGGTGGTAGGGTAAAAGATGGTAAAACAGACATTTGCATAAAAACTCTGCTCTGATACCACTATTGGATTATTTATACTCATTTTAAATTCCTTTCTTATTATTTTTTAAGTGCGAATATTATCATTTAGGTTTTTTTTTAGGACAGCTTTCTTAGCACTTCTTAAAATAACTTTTTAGTATAACTAAAAATCCGTTTTAAAAAATAATAAGAAATTCATCCAAACAAAACCTTAAAGTTAAAAGAATAATTCAAACGGTGCCATTAGCTAACACGTTCTTAAGTTCAGCTTTCTCGAATTGTTTTCTTATGAATTTATAATATTTATCTTCTCATGCATTAAAATACTGATCTTAAGTTTTGTCGCCACGTTGCCAGCATTTTTTCCTTTTTAATACATACAATTTTTATCCCTTGCCCACATTTTTTTTCCTTAATCATATGAAGGTTTGGTTTGATAATATTATATGCTATACATGTTTTCCTTGATTTTATTTACTAAAAATAATATTTTTTAGCCGTAATTTCCATATTATTACACTATTATTTATAGAAGAAAAAATTACTTTTTGTTTGACTGAGGTTTTATTAGTGTTTTAATAAAAAAGATTTCCAAATAATTATTTCTAATCATAAATACTTTTAGCGAACCAATCATAATTAATAATCACACTTTTAAAAATTGTAAGTAAAGATAATCATTTAATCACAATTTTAAAAGAGAAGTTTGACTTGATTTGTCTCATAATAGGTAAATTGGAGAAATATGCATGTTTTTTTTAATAATATTCTTAAAAGCTTATTTTAGATTAATATGTCCATTCTTTTGGAGATTATTCTGTGCGGATACCGAACTGTACATTCGGAGGCGAATCAAATGCGCTACGTCACCGGTACACAATGGTACACAACAGCTATACACAACAAAAGGGTGATGTGGCGCACTCTGATTCGACTTCAAACGACGTCCGGTGTCTGTACATAATAATTTTTTATACATTTGACTATGAACAAGTTAATTGAAATCACGCTCGAATGATATAGATTCGATAGGGGTGTCAATATTGGATACAACTCGAAAACCTGACCCGAACACGACACGGAAATTTTGGGTTCAGGATGACCCAAACCCGACCCGTTTTTCAAACGGGTCGATTTCTGGAACCCGAACCCGACCCGTTTTGAAATCGGGTCGGGTTCTCGTGTCGTGTCAAATATTGACACCCCTACATATACATATATAGTACAATAATTCAAATGAACCAGATCCAAAGGAGATAGTTAGAACGAAATAATACAAATTAAATTATTTTTGAGTCGTGCTTGAGCAATAATCAAATAATTTTCAAACCTTACTCAAATATTTTTCAAATCTTTCTAGAACTTTGTTCAAACCTTATTTCACCCATCATCAAATCTTATTCAAACAATGCTTGAATCTCATTCGAACTTTGACCAAGCCATATTCAAATCACAATTGAATCTTCCTCAAACCTTTTTTATATAGGGTCCTGAAAACTGACCCGTTTGTAAAAACAGGCCAGATTCGGGTTGACCCGAATAGTATCAGGTCAGTTCCAGGTTCGACCCGAACCCGACCCGTGACCCGAAATTTACACTCCTAAGATTCGAACAAACTTTGGGTTCCTATAAGGGTGGGACCATGTTAAAGCCTTATGCAAACAAAGTTCAGACATAAATCAAATGAAGTTTGAACATAGTTGAATCCTTGTTCGAAGATGGATGAAATAAGATTTGAGCAAAGTTCGAACATTGTTCCAACATGTTTCAAATATGATTTAAATAAGATTCAAACATGATAAATGCACATAATAAAGTGTAATTTCACAAGGTATAGGAAACAATTCTAATACAACATAGTATAATGCAAGAGATAACACAAAATCCACAATACAAAGAGTACTATTCAAGATATATAACACAACTAGCACAAAAGATATAAATTGAGAAGTTGATAAAAATGGTTCCTGTGAAAAAAAAAAAGTCTCTAATTGTAATTTCCAAAATATATTGCAATTGTAGTGCTTTAATATTTGATATTATTATTTAAAAACTAAAATTTTAACATTTCATTATAAATTAGCACAACTAAAAGATCATTGGGATTCACAACATTTTTATCATCCAAGACATGATAATGAGTTGGTATGATTAGGAAGACTAAAGCTTCGTTTGGGACGGCTTTCTCACTGCTTCTTAAAGCAGCTTTTTAGTTCAAAAAATTTATTTTTTGAACTAAAAAACTGCTTTAAGAAGCAGTAAAAAAGCCGCCCCAAACGAAACCTAAGTCTAATATAAAAATGCCCATCTTTACACTGATCTTCAGTAACACAATTACCAAAGATTGATAAATGCATAATTCAACATTATCAAATGTTATATCATTCTCTAATGCTGAACACAATAAGAGTAGAGTAAAATTTTAAACTAAATATTTTATTAATCTAATTTAGCTAGTTAACCAATGGGGAAATTTTTTGAAATCGCCAAAGTCGTTCGTTAAACAGGCGACATTGACGATTTCAATTTTTTTTCGTCGGTTTACTGCATAAATTAAATTAATAAGATACATAAAAAATTTAACTATAAGAGTATTAGGCTCACATTACCGCATAATTTTCTCCATAACGTCCCTTCTCTAAATGTGATCCAAGCAATGTAATCTCTATCTAAATATGATTAAAATATACATATACGTATATGATACAATAATTCAAATGAGCCAGATCCAAAAGAGATAGTGAGAACGAAATAATACAACATGAATTGTTTATGAGTCATGCTTGAGCAATAATCAAATAATTTTCAAACCTTACACAAATATTGTTCAAATCTCGATAGAACATTGTTCAAATCTTATTTCACCCATGGTCAAATCTTATTGAAACAATGCTTGAATCTCATTCAAACTTTGATCAAATCATATTCAAATCACAATTGAAACTTTCTCAAACCATATTTATATAGGGTTCCAATCTTGATTGAACATTGTTTAAACCATCTTCGAATATTGTTTAAATCTTTTTAAAAAATATAAATAAGGTTTGAATCAAGTTTGAACATGATTTGATTAAGTTTTGAATAAGATTTGATCAATGTTTAAAGTCGACAGAGTGATGTCTAATGACATTTGGGCTTTATGGTTTAGCTGCAAATTATATTTTCTACCCTAGATAAGTAAGCATGTGAGGTCACTTGCCTTGAATAGCAAGCTAGAGATGGAGATCAAAACTTTGCCTCAAAATATTACCATCAAATGATCATATGCTACCGACCACCGTTAGAAATGGTGAAAGTACTAGGACAACGATGGGTTGGGTAGCTTTTTTCTTGAAAACTCCCGTGATAATTTGATCTAAGGATCCCTCGAATTATATTTCTACAAAAGAGGAGATATTTTGATTGGAAGTGAACTTTCAGACATATTTCTTCAAGATAATAAATATCGGTCACATTTGATCAATTTTGGATATTACAAGACATATAAAGTTAAAATTATATATAAAAAAGCATAACGATAACCCAAAAATCGAACAGTGAGAGAGATCACTTTGCCAACATGTTGGCTATGATCATAAAATTACTATGAAGATTCCTATAAAATTTAACAATTTCTCGCAATCTAATTTTGAACAAATGAAACATGATATTTAGAATAAAAGGTCAACCATTGTAAATCAAGATAAAAAAATAAAAATAGAAAGCATAATATGTTCAAATCAAATAAAAAACTCTTACTTTTCAAAATCTCCAATTGAGAGTTTCTCATTCTATGCTCTTCATACTCATTGTAGCACTACTTATTTTGAGGATACTTCAACACCCTCATCACCATCAATAACAATCAAAAGTCTAGATCAATATATACAGTCTTATTATAAAATAATAATTAAAATTCTTTCTTCTTCCTTCAAACAATTTCATTTTAATTCTATGTTACTGGCAAAGGCTTCATAAAATTGTTAACATTAGAAATTATATCATCTTTGATAGATTTTCTCCAAATATTATCTGAGAAGGGAAGTGAATAAATTTTTAAAACTGAAACTAGAGATGTTAATCAAGGAATTTATCACCCCAATTTAAGTTAAGATGTGAGTGTTAGTGGCATAGATAATTTTTTTTTTAATAAAAAAAATTAAAATAAAAAAAGGAGTACATGAAACAATGTAGCAAAATGATAGAAAAACAAAATACAAGATAGAATCAATCCTAAGGGCTCAGTAATCGGCTGAGACTTCCAGCTCCCCCAAAGCTAAGCTCAGACCATCCAATTTGTTGAAGATAAATGCGAAGCAGCCAACCGAAACGACCAGCAATCCAACCAAGCAAGAGACCGTCACCAAAGGTTGCCACGAGCCATCGACAGAGAAACGAGCCCCAGCCAAATCATTGCCCGGCAAAACCAACGACCAACAGCAAATATAAGCTGTAACTCCAATGAATTAGTGGCATAGATAAATAGATTTCATTTTTATATCCAAAAGAACCCTAAATTTTATGAACGCATAGTTTTTATTGCTCTATTAAAATTCACTTGGGCTGTTTGATAAGACTACTGTAAAACACATTTAATTTTGCAAAAGTTGATTCCCCAGGATCACAACTTTTATTAGGCTTCGTTTGGGATGACTTTTTTACTACTTCTTAAAGTAGCTTTTTAGTATGAAAATTAAAAGAAGCAAGAAAACCGTTTGAAACGAAGCCTTAGTCTTTAAATTCATTTGGTTTATTGGTATGTCTAAGGTTTCGTTTGGGACAACTTTCTTACTATTTTTTTTATCTCGTAACCACAATTTTTGTTGGCCATTATTTTTTCGTTGCTTTGAGAAAAATTTGTATGAGGAAACTAGTTTCAACAACAGCTTTAAAATTTTATTTTCTTTACAATAATTTTACTAAGCAGCAAGAAAACTATCTCAAATGAAATCTCGTTTGGGGGAGCTTTCTTGCTGCTTTTTAGTATAAAAAATTATAGTTACCTATTTTTGTATTGAAAAGTGAGTTTAAAAAGCATTAAAAATATTGTCTTAAACGAAGCTTAAGCCTACACCTTCACCCTACTATTCTTGTATAATAGTTGATTCCCCATAAGCTGAGGAAGGAGATAAATAATAGTTGTTCCATCTTTATTTTAATTGAATGCTACTGATTATCATCATAATATATTACTTAAATGCACTCTTCCTTCTTAAAGCATTGATGCGGTGAGATCATGGTGCATTTTTGGCATTAAACAAAGCTAGCCTTTGCATGCTTTTAATTGTAGCTATATGATCAGTAATAAATATCTTCATAAATAAATATGTTAACACAATCGCTTATCTGTTGCTAGCTAAGCTTTTTAGTTTCAGGAGCATCTCTTTCCTGTGGCATTTATTGCAAGTAATTGAGCAATTGAAGTGCATGTTCCTCCCTTCATGTAGTTTACTAATGCTTTGATGACTAAAATCTTAATAATATTGAATGAATTCTTCTTCTTTTTTTGCTCCATCTTCTAGTTTCTTGTTCTTTTAGCCATGCCTTGTTCTATTTGTGTACTTAGGCTTCGGTTGGGATGGCTTTCTTACTGTTTCTTAAAGTAGTTTTCTAGTAAAAAATTAAGAAGTAGTGAGAAAGTTGTCCCAAACGAAGCCTTAGTGTTATAGAGTGGTTATATAAATGATGAATTTAGTAGTGGTGTCATGAGTGTTATAAAATTTCATTAATGCAAATAGACTATATGTATGTGGAGAAGACTAGATGTCATCTCTATAAATAAAATAATATTAATTTTTTTTTTGTGATGATGTTTTGATTTTGCTGTGTGTTAGAAAATTTGTGGTAGTAGAGTGAGTATTTTATATCTTAGCATTTTATAGAGATTCATACATGCATGGATCAAAGAAACTTATAAGAGGTCCCGCATTCGAAGTTTGACTACCAATCAAGAGGTCCCACATTCACCTCGATCTGTTAGTTGAAAGTTTTGACTACTAATCAAGAGGTCCCGCATTCGAAGCTCATGTATATGATGTATATGTGAATTTTTCTTAATTAATCTTAATGTCCTCAATAAAATCAACATTGAAAATCATAATTAACCTAACATTAGCATAAATGCCGCTACTTATGAGCCAAATTAAGGCTTTGTAAAATTGCTATAGAGAAATCAGTTTTTTTAAGTTGTTGTATAAAGCAATTTCTTTGTACAATTTTTTTAAAAAATTTATAAAAAAATACTTTCTAAATAAAAATTATGATTATGATAACAAGAACAATAAAAAATTTTTCTCAAATAAAGTCCAAACAAATTAACATAAAAATATTTTTAGAATAAAGTGGTTGCTATAGAAGATCATAAGAGGCCAAACTCCCTTCCATTATAGCTAGCAAGGTTATTTTATCACCAATGTGTTGCGCACCAACCCTTCAGAGCCACAGCAGATAGAAAACATAACCTCCCACTAATTACTATCTTAAGTACTCTGCATCGCCTTAAACATAACTTAATTGTCATTAATAGGGGTTTAGGGCGCAGGATTAGGTAATTAGGACGGAGTGTAGTTATGTCGGGAAAATGGAACAGTTGGCATGAGCCTACGTGTGCCATATAATTCAAGTACTGGGTCCCACGCGCAGTGGACGTAGAATTTAATTAGAAAGCTTGATTAAGCGAGCTTTGTTATTATTGTTATAATTAATGAGAAGTCGCAAGTGCATGCTGTACGGATAATGTTGCCAATGTGTAGCGGATAATGAGCTAAATAAGGATTCTTTTGAAAAAAAAATTACAAAATTTTAAAGCAGCTATTTCAGTACAATAATTTTTAAATTTAATTTTTTTTTTTTACAAAAAAATTACTTTAAAAATGAGTAAAAAAATTATTTCAAACAAAGTCGTACGGCACATCTTTTCTTATTGTTTTTAAGTAATTTGTAAGCATAAAAAATATTTTTGTACAAGTAAATTATTTTAGAAAGTAGTAAGAAAGATACTTCAAATGAAGCTTTAGACATGAATGTGTGTGGAGTTGTCCAAAGTTGGAGTGTAAGGCTTTATTTGAGATAGCTTTCTTACTACTTCTTAAAGTAGATTTCTCGTACAAAAATTAAAAATTTTATACTAAAAAGCTACTTTAAGAAGCAATAAGAAAGACATCCAAAATAAAGCCTATTGCTTCGTTTAGTTCCCCCGACGCTTTCTCATTATGAAATGGAGGTATTATAATGGAGAATTAGATTTTTTTTTTCTTCTCAAATCGACAAAAATTCGGAGGTATACCAAAAGTAATTTTGAAAAAGTGGCATAAACAAATATCAAAATAGTAAAATTTCACCGATTAAAATCGGAAACAGATAAATTTACGGGCAACCAAATGTGGCCTAAGTAATTTGAGTTTAGCTTGAACCACTTTAGATTTGAGCCTAAGCTTAATTAAGAAAACTTGGGTTTCCTACGAATGAATAAATGCTTGAGCTTAATTAATTAATTGAATTCGAGCTCAAGTTTAATTCTACGTGTTGGCACATTTATTAAGAAAGAGAGATCATTCACATTCAATTACTTATTATACTAATTGATTAAAAAAATAAGAAATCACTTGAAATACGAAAAAGATAAATTATTTTTAAAAATTTTATAGTAAAATACTAAAATCATTTATTCTAATATATTCTAAGTATGTTTCATATTAATAAAATTTAAACGAGCCAACTCAAGAGCTAATGAGTAGAGTTGGGCCTAGATCAAATTTGATTTGTTAGCTCATCAAACTTAGCTAACAAGTCATTTGTTGAGCTGAATATGAACTAACCCACCAATTAACTTTTGACTCAATTAACCCCCTTACAAGAAACAAGAGGTCTTAAGTGTGACTAGCAAAGTAGCTCAACCTCATGACATTTACAACCATTTGGTAGGATTCTAAGACAATAGGACTCATCTAACTAAAAAATTATTCAATTCAATCGTGGGTAGTGAAAAAA
>NW_021319682.1:13097902-13128765 GCF_001605985.2 Dendrobium catenatum | reverse complement strand
AGGTCCGGGTTGGCATTTCTGACCCGTTTACATAACCGGGTCGGGTTAGGGTCGACTCGTTTGAACCCGAGTCAGTTCCGGGTTCGACCCGAACCCGACTTGTGACCCGAAATTGACACCCCTACTCTGTGTATCGTTATCATGTACCGCTATGTATCAGATGACATGGAGCGTCTTGCTTAGCATCCGGACAATTCCGTGACCGCACGTAATAATCTCTCCAAACACTGGACACTACATATTAAGGTTATGACTGGCATGAACAAGTCTCAAGAACAAGCAGAATTAATTCAATTAGTTTCAGAGATCGATCCAATTTATTTAAATTCTGTCAACACTCACTAATTTATTTTCATACACATTTTTCAAATTAAATAATTTTTTTTTAATTTAGATCAATTAAGATAAATACATAAATATTATATATATATAAGATTATAATTCAAATTTTCTTAGTTAAAATTTTCAATCAATACATCAAAATAAACTGCGTAATTCTCAACATTCAATCATAATTTATTAATTTCATCGTAACACACAGGAAATATAAAAAATAAAATGAATCTTTTTAAATATATTTATATTTATAATTACCAAAAATGCCCTGGCCACCTGCAAGTAAATACAAACACAAAACTCCAAGTTCTAAGGCCTTACAGCTGTCCGCTAAAATAAAAATATAGAAAATATTTAAGAGCCTCATTAGAGTCTACAGCAGTATCGCGTGAGCCGATTCGGCCGGACCCCGGTCTATCCGGTGTCGAATCCGGCTCTGTCCCTTCTACCCCCGACATTCATATGATTCCAGATCACCCACTTTGGACCGTTCGATCTCAACGTCGGTGATCTCCCGCCACACGTGTGCTTCCTCTCTCTCATTCTTCGTCGAGTCCATCGCCTCCGCCCCGATACAAATCAACCGATAGCAGGTCGGACCCACCCACCGACGGTCCTTTTTCCCTCCTCGGATCTCCTTCCCATCCTCACCGTTCATTTCCCATCAACGTCTAACACTATTCTCAACAAGTTATAAACACGAGCAGCAACTAATATGCGCACTGGGTTTTTGCTATCCTACGCAGGCCGTCCCGCCTCCCTTTATAACGGCCCTCCTAGCACTTTTACTCCTCCCGTCTTACAAACCAAAATCGTACTATCCCTCACTCTTTACTCTGATCATTATCGCCGGTTATAATGGCAGGTTCGCCGTCGCTAATGGAACCCAGCAGCGACACCGACAAGCTCAGCTACGAGATCTTCACTATCCTGGAGTCCAAGTTCCTTTTCGGCTACGACGACTCCAAGATTTTTCTCCCTGCATCAGCACCGGAGACGCCGGCGAAGACCCCTTCCAGCCTGGAGTCCTCACCCGGAAAGATCCGCATCCTATCCATAGACGCCTCTACCGACAGTCTCCTAGCCGCCGCATCCCTCGTCCGTCTCGAATCCTCTCTCCGCCGACTATCCGGCAATCCCGCCGCTCGAATTGCTGATTTCTTCGACATCGCTGCAGGATCCGGCACTGGCGGTGTTCTTGCCGCCTTGCTCTTTACCCGGGGTCCTGATGGCCGACCGCTCTTCTCCGCTGACGATGCTCTCTGCTTTCTATTAAAAACCGGCGCCGTGTGCGATTCGACCGGCGAGCGGAAGGGGCTTTTCCGCCGGATCTTCCGGCGATCCGTTGGCATGACTTTCCGAAAGGTGTTTGGGAACGCGACGCTGAGAGATACATTGAAGCCTTTGCTGATCCCCTGCTACGATCTAACCAGCGGCGCGCCGTTCCTCTTTTCGAGAGCGGACGCCGTGGAGGCTGATACTTATGATTTCCTGATCAGGGAGGTATGCACGGCCACCTGCGCAGGAAGGGTGGCGTCGGAGATGAGGTCGGTGGACGGCCGTGCTTGTATTGCTGCGGTCGGCGGTGGGGTAGCAATGCCGAACCCTGCGGCGGCCGCCATCACGCATGTGCTTCACAATAAGCAGGAGTTCCCTTTTGCTGCTGGCGTTGATGACCTCATCGTCGTTTCGCTTGGCAGTGGAGAACAAGATATCGCCGGCGGCTGCGCTACGCCGTCCACGGCTGAAGTCGTGCGGATCGCCGGGAATGGAATGGCCGACATGGTAAGAACTGGCGCCTCGTTCTCCCGCTAATCGTTTTGATTGACCGAATTACCCTCGCTTCGCATGTCCTTTTTATCTTATCTCTCCGTTAGTGGACAGTGGACACCTTTTTTAACGAGTATTTTAAAGAGAACTCATTTATTTTACCATATAATATTTGTTAGCTATGTAGTTTTAATACAACTGTACTTTTTTTAAAACAAAAGGCCTCTTAATTCATAATGTCGCACCTAACTAAAAGCTAATAGCGTCAAATTCGAAGTTTCATGGGTAGATAAAATTCTTGATCTTCTTTCATAAGGATAAGTGTAGCTGTGTAGATAAAATTTAATAATCTCACGTTGTATTATGCTGCGTGTTGCATAATTTTAATTCTTACATTCGAGCAATTTTATTTGAGATCTACAGGATTTGATGAACAACTTCTAAGATCATATCAATTAACTAAACACCCATTTTAAGTGTAATTTTTAGCTTCGACAAATATCAAACTCGATATTTTAAAATATCTGTCGAGATCTTATTTATTAGATCATTATTTCATTATATACAGTGAATAAGACAAATTAGTCATTACAATTATTTCTGTCACATAGCTTAAAAAAGAAGATAATGTGATTGATCCCATTGCAAATTAAAATTTATCTTTAATAGTTTAAGCAAAGTGGCCTTTTTTATGCTTATCTATAAATAAATATGTCCGCTAAATTATTGCTTGGTTCTTGTCTCAGGTTGATCAAGCCATAGCTTTGGCCTTTAGGCACCACAGGATAAACAATTATGTTCGCATTCAGGTAATTTTCGAAATAATCTTTTACATCAATTACATTTCCATATTATCTAATTGCACTGGAAAAGTATTTATTTACAGTCCTTGTAAAAAAAAAAGCAGGCAAATGGGGTTGGACTCAGAAGTCCAAAATGCTCAAAGGCTGCAAGCCGTGAAGCAAAGATGATGAGGATAGAAGAGATGCTAAGTCAAAGAAACGGTGAAACTGTGCTTTTCCAGGGGAGGAAAGTATCGAAAGAGACCAATGCCGAGAAGCTGGAAAGATTGGCCGGAGAACTCATCAAAGAGCAGGACAAGAGAAGCAGATCTTCCATCCCCACCGTTTTTATTAAGCAGGCATTGACTCCGAGGACTTCGTCGGCCACCACCGCCACAACCACCACCACCTCAACCAGAAGGTCGTTGGGCTCTCCTTGATTTTCTTCAGAAAATTGAAGAAGATGGTCACTTTGCAAAGAGCCGTTATATTTATCAATAATGAAAGTCTGCATAAGTTTCTCACGGGTTCTGTAACGGCAGCCATAAATTATAGTTGGTGATGCAAAAAAACAAGCTCGGCTTCGCTTTTTGAGGCGCCATTGGAGCAGCAGCACTAGAAATACTACTACTTCTGTGTACATTGTAATTGACAAGAATCGATTTAGATTCTTAGTAAGATTTTTCTTTCTTGGGGTGTTGGTTTCCGGGTAAAGTGAGTTCCGGAGTGGAATGCTTGTTGAGGTGATTATTTATCTCCTAATAATAAGTCCTTGTACTGTAATTCCGAAGCTATTAATAAATGATTGAGAGTAAAGATTCCTTCTTGACAAGTTGCTCGTCTAAACTCTTAAGAGACTTTGGCTTTATTTGGGATGACTTTCTAACATCTTAGATATTTCTCATGGAGTTCAGAGCAGATCTTTGGCCAATAAATGAGGTAGCACTAAATGGTTAGGATTAGGATGGTCACTAAGATTTTATTTGGGATGACTTTCTTGCTGCTTCTTAAAGCAGCTTTACAGTATAAAATTTTAATTTTTTGTAACTGTAAAGCTACTTTAAGAAGCATAAAAAAAGCCGTCCCAAACGAAGTCTAAGAATGGCTAAAACAATCATTCTCTTGAAGGTTAAAAGAGGTTATAATGATATCTACGATGCAAGGTTGTAGTGCAAGTTTATTTAGGAGAAATTATGAGATTAGGGCTGCAAACGAACCAAGCCGAGCTGAGTATGTGAGTGTTCATGTTTGAGTTCGTTTATCATTAGCTTGTTCAAGTTTGGTTCGTGTTTGATTCTAGCTTTATTGTTTGTGTTCATGTTTGGTTCGTTTAATTTAAACGTGTTCATGTTTGGTTCATATTCAGTTCATTTAATGCTTGTTCAAGTTTGGTTCGTGCTTGATAAAGGAGATTGCAGTGTAGGGCAAGATGAATCCATGATTTCAACACAAGTGGAGTTATGGTGCTTCTCTTTGGATAAATAATTGTAGTTCTAGTGAGGTTGTGACATAGGTCTATAAGTAACAAAGGCTACCATGTGAGCCATGTTGTAATGTAGGTTTAAATAAAGTCTAACTATGTTGTAAATATATTAATAAATGTTTGGATGCAATGTTGACAAAGTGTTACAACCCGAGAAGGTCACAATGATAAACAAGTAATTCAAAATCTCTGGCAACATTGAAAACGGGGAAAGAAACTAAGGAGAGGAGATATAAGAAGATGATTATTTTTCATTTATTACATGTTAACAAAGGATGGCTATATATAGAAATGCAACACTAGGAAAGACTCCATAACGATCTATTAACTCCAAATACACATTAATCGCCTATAAACCATAATGACTTGGAAAGATCTACTAGTCTAACATCTAATCTACCTATTTTTTTACTCATAATATTACTTACTCAACTTAATCATCTAATATAATTTATTTTTCTCCATGGCCTTATCACAAAGCCATGAATATGATTGCAATAGAGGTTCAGACTTGAAAAATCTCGCATCCTGATGATTATCTTTTGTAGGAGTTTTCAAAGATATAGGTTCTTCTTAGCTTAGAAAGTTGAAATAATAAGTTCTTGTGTTATATATATATATATATATATATATATATAAACAAGAAAATTTATTCCATAAAAAAGAAGATACAACCATTCAACGAAATAGGAGCAAACAACAGCTAAAGAAAAAATACACAATGGAGCAACCAACCAGAAAAGGGGAATCACCGAAGCGGGATCAGGTAGTGGCAAAACACTACAACCACTTAAACAATAAACAAGGGCCCTCCAAAGGGCAAGCAACATGCCAGCAAAACCAAATCCTGCACGAAGACTAGCAAGAAGCCGCTAGAATGGATGCCAACAAGTCATACGAACAGATAGCATGGCCTCATCATTGCCCATATTAAAAATCTCGTCCACACCAAACAATCTAACGAAAAACAGGAGCAAATCCAAATCCAAATAGCGAGACAACCAATTAACCACAACATCAAAATCAAGGAAACTCCAAAAAGCTTATTTTGGTCTCCTACGCCGATGATTTAACCCAACTAAGGTAAAATTATTTTCCACGAGAGGATCCACTTGCACCTTATACGATTCTTGAACACCCCTAGAAGAGTCAGCAAAAACCGCCCTATTCCCATCCAGACTAACAGGGGAAACATTTAACCAATCCGAGTGGTCCACATAGCAATCTCTAGACTTGCCTAAATGAACTTGTAAAGCAACATTGTAAATTAGAGACACTGACACATCAATACATCGAGCAGACGTAAAAACCCCAACACGTGTAACTGACTCAGTAATAGGAGAAATAGTTGTTGACCCACCCAAATCAGTGGAGCCATCATCCACGACCAGATTAATACCACATTGGCCTTCAACAGTATCTACCAAAATTTCACAAGAACCACATCCACTAGGAGACTTCTCAACAGCAAAAGGGGAAAGAGCACCATCAAGCGCACTAACACCCTCCATCACACAAAGCATTAGTATTAATTTGGGAGCAAACCGCAGTCAGGGGAATCTCCTCTGAAACCTCCAGAGGAGGAACCAAAACGACCACAGCTGCTGGAGCGTCCGTCACAATCTCAGGCTCTACGACACGAGCCACATGGTTAAGGCCATCAACAAGTTCAACTGAAGTATTAACATTATCCAAAACAGAATCAATAGCCTTAGTCAACGCAATATGAGTTAAAGCTAACTAGGGATGAAGAATTTTACATTCAGATTTGGAATGCCCCAAAGACTTGCAGTGGGAGCAATAACATGGGAAATCCTCCATAACTATCGGTTGTATATACCCTAAAGTTTCCGAACCTACCCACACCTAATCAGGATAGGATTTAGTAACATCCAGCTCAACCAGGACACGAGTTACCGAAGGCCTAGAGCCAACTGACGTAGCATGATCAATCTTAAGAGGCCGACCAAACATAGATCCTAAACCATGCAAAATCCTCGGGGAAAAGAGATTGGGACGCAGGTTTGAAAAAGAAATCTAAATGGAAATAATGCATGATTCGATATCCGCGCATAGCTAAGACAAAAAATTTGCTCACTCTACCGCCAGCTCGCAACAATAAGAATGCTCCAATGGAGCTAAATTGACAACTATTTGTAAAGTCTAGAAGGGTATTCTATTCCTTCTAAGAAATAATATGAAATATTGATAATAGTTATAAGAAACGAATAATGTATATTGTTTTCTTTTATGATCAAAATATGATTGGATGACACTATTTTTCGGTTGACCTAACTAGTCCGTTGAAATTGGACCAAAGTTGGGTAGACGGGCAGCAAATTAATGGTCTTAAATTAACAAATTGAATATACCATTAAATAAAAAGCTCTTTGTTTGGTAAAATTAAAATTAAATAAAAAAAAAGCGCTATAGATGAAGCCAAAATAGAGTAACCATAAAAATTAATAACGGTGGTCGTTACTCGTAACGACAATGAGGTGAAATCACAAATCTGGCCCGGTTCATTCCTTACCTTGCTTGGTCGGTTCATGGGGACCGCTCTCGTCCGGTCCAAGCTCGTCTCAATCAATGCGCTCGTGTGGTCGAGCTCGTGAATAATTGTTATCAGCACATGACGTATCATTCTAATTTTCATTTTTCAGCGCCTAAGCACTCGTAAATTGCCATTATTTTCTCAATTTTATACGTCATTTTGGATGCTTAAACTTAGTTGGCCATTTGACCGATTTTTTATTAGGTCCGGACACCTGACGTAACTCTACATCCGGACGTCAATAAAATGTCGCAACATGCTCTTATTCTTTATCGTGCGGCCCGATGACCCGACCCGGAACGGAAACCCGATATTGCTATGTTCGTGTATTTCTAGGTATTGCTCGGTATTGCTAGGTATTGCTCGGTATTGCTTGGCAATAACGAGAAATATCGCTATGACAAGACCAATACTGAGCAATACCGAGCAAAACCGGGGTATTGCTAGGTATTGCTCAGTATTGCTAGGTATTGGTCTTGACATAATGGTATTTATCGTTATCGAGCAATACCGAGCAAAACCTAGCAATATCCTGATATGTACAAATCAGCTAATACATAGCAATTTTGGGTTCCGGTCCGGGTCGGGTCGTCGGGCCGTGCGGTAAAGAGTAAGAGCATGTGGCGATATTTTATTGACGTCTGGATATAGAGCTACGTCATGTGTCCGTACCTAATAAAAATTCCCATTTGACCATTCGGCCCAAAAAATGGACGCTTCATGCCTTCATATGAATAAGGCTTCATTTGGAGTAATTTTTTGTCATTATTTTTTATTTTTATTTTTTAAAAAAATTGTATTAGAAAAGTTCTTTAAGAAAATAGAAAAATTATTCCAAATGAAGCCTAAATTTAGATTTAGGCTTTGTTTGGGTAACATTCTTGTTGCTTTTTAAAGTATAAAAATTGTTTGTTCAAGAATTTTTTATATTAAAAAGTTATTTTAAAAAAAATAAGAAAGCTGTCTCAAACGAAACTTTCATTTGAAACAATTTTCTTATTACTTCTTAAAATAATTTTTTAATATAAAAATGTTTAGTTCAAAAAAATTTATATTAAAAAGCAGCTTTAAAAAAATAATAAAAATTTTGTCTCAAACGAAGCCTTCATTTGGAACAGCTTTCTTACTGCTTCTTAAAGAAGATTTCTGTTATAAAAAATTCAGCTCAAAAAAATTTTGTATTAAAAAATTGTTCTAAAACATAGTAAGAAAACCATCTCAAATGAAGCTTTAATAAGATTTTCATTTTTTTTTTAAAAATTACAATAACTTTTAAATTTTATACTATTTTAACTATTTAACACTTTTTTTCAATCTTACTAGGTGTTCTTCAAGAATGCTTAAAATTATAATACACCCCAGCAAGGATTAAAACTATTATAAACTCTGATAAAGCTTACAAATATTATCCCAATAAGGTATAAAACTGCTTATGCGGAGTCTTAAAACTACTATACACCCCACATGACTTAAAATGACAAAGTCCCACATAACCTTAACATCCAACTATAATCTAACTAAGATCCTCGAAACTTCATTACTCTGCTTCTTAAAGCAGCTTTTTAGTAGAAAATAATTAATTTTTGTACTAAAAAGCCGCTTTAAAAAGCAGTAAGATAGCCGTCCCAAACGAAGCCTAAGTTTACTTTACCTTAAATATAAACTAAAACACTTTATAATACATTATTTTTACTTTATTTTTCTTCCAACGAAACACTAATATTTAAAAAAACTCGTGTAAGTAGTTTATTTTACACCAACTTTACTTCAAATGGTGTCATTCACCCCAACAAGGCTTGAAACTATAATATTCTTCAAGAATGCTTAAAATTATAATACACCCCAGTAAGGATTAAAACTATTATAAACTCTGATAAAGCTTACAAATATTATCATCCATGATAGAGGCTTCAAATTAACATATGTCCCAATAAGGTATAAAACTGTCATATGCAGAGTCTTAAAACTACTATACACCCCACATGACTTAAAATGACAAAGTCCCACATGACCTTAACATCCAACTATAATCTAACTAAGATCCTCGAAACTTCATTACTCGACTAGGATATCCTTTAACCATCACTAACCGACTCGACGGTTTCGCAATTATCTCCATAACTTTCTCCATCACTAATCATAATTAGGGGTGTTAATATTTGACACGACCCGAAAATTCAACTCGAACCTGACCCAAAAATTTCGGATAATGGTCAACCTGTTTGTGAAACGGGTCAGGTTTGGGTTAAACAAACCGACCCATTTTAAAAATAGGGTCGGGGTTGGGTTGATCCGAAAACCTGAAATGACATTGCTAAACCCGCTGACCTAGTCTGCCCGCCGTCTAATTGCATCAAGTGTCTGTCACGTTGAGTCGCGTCACTTCGTGTGAGTCACCAATCACCCCACTGTTGCGCGAGTCGTGTCTCATCTCTCGCATCACGTCGGCTGCCAGTGCCACTGGCGCCATTGCTGAGCCGATGTTGTTGCCGTATCGTTGCCTTGTTCAAGAGTCGGGTTGGATCAACCCAGTAACCCGCGTGGGTCGGATTCGGGTTGAAATATCTAACCTTCTTGCAAAAAAATAGATCATATTTGGGTCTAGTGTCGTGTCAATTTTCAGTTAAACCCGAATCCGACCTATGACCCGATTTTGACAGCCCTACCGATAATGAATCCTTTCATAAACTAATCTAATTACATGCAAAAGAAAATCATCAAGGATGCATAGTGATATCATATGCAGCGATACTGCTGACCTCAATAGGATAAGCTAAAAGATAAATCTATCTAAAGCTCGTGAACAGTGCAGGAAAGTTAATTTGTAAGCTACTGTATATATAAAATATGTAGCTTCTTCTTCAATGATAGGGACCATTATATGTCGTCTCCCACTCTCGCCAACTCATATATTAATAGACGCCATAAATGAAGATCCCACCTTCTGGATCAGTATTATTACTTGGACCATGCAGTTCACCACTTAAAATATGTTATGAAGCTGATTATACTTATAAATCAGTTTTAATTAGAGTGTCAAAATGGGTTAATTAATCAAATTTAGACTTATCTAATATTGGTCTGGTCTGAATCTAGTCGAAAATGTGGAGTTGAATCCGACCTGATGGCAATTTGGATGATCCAAATCAGACCTAATAACCCATTTTGATTAAAAAAAGTTATAACTAGTAAACTATAGAGTTTAGATTTGTTGCGGGCTGAAAGGTTCATGGCGGTAGAGTGAGTAAATTTTTCGTCTTAGCGATGCACGGATATTCAACACGCAAACAGAAAGAGAGAAGTAAAACACCAAATTTTTTTTACGTGGAAAGCCCGAAGAGGGAAAAACAACGGGGCCTCGCCCAGGTGAAATATTCCACTAAACTTGAGTGAATTACAAGGGTTGACCCGTCCCTCGATTTAGAGGCGGTCGAATTACAGTAATTTGGAGAGCAAGTCAAAGGTCTGGAGACGGTCGTGCGGATGTTCGGCGGCGATCGTTGGCCAGGCAAAGATCCGGCGGCGGGCGGCGGGCTGAGCGGTGGTCCGACAAACGTTGGGCTGAAGTTCGGCGGCCGGCGGCGGCCGGTCGCAGGTCCGGCGGCGGGCAGCGGGCGGGCAAAAGGTCCGGCGGCAGGCGGCGGCTGAGCGGTGGTCCGACAAAGATCGGCCTGAAGTCCGGCAGCGGGTGACGGCCGGGCAAAGGTCCGATAAAGACTTTGCAATTTTAAGGAAGTTGTCCTTAGCAGCGATTTTAATAGCTAGCATGCTTTAGGATGATTTTAACAACTATTAAACGTGTTACTATCCTTTAAATTAATTAGAAAAAGTAATGCAAAAAATAATAATTATATTGTACTGTTCTTGCTGCGTTGGAATCAAACGATTGCTTTGCTGCTGCTTATCTTCAAAAGGCAATCATTATAAAAATAATTAAGTCGTTGCTCATAATTTAGGCGTAGGTTTTGTGTGGGGGCAGCTTTTGTGTTTTTTTTAGCTTTCAACCAAATTTTATGCTATAAAATTATTTTAAAAACAGTAAAAATATTGTCCCAAATCAATCTTTTGTTTGAGATAAATTTTTTCTATTTTTTACAATAATTTTTTAGTATACTTTTTTTTTTAAAACAACAGAGAAATAACCATAAAAAATTGTCCCAAACTAAACTTTTCTCATGCAATGCTTTTATCATCTTTCTCTAGCTTTTTTGAGAGAGAAGCTCCGCTATGATTTGTTTTCGCACACTTCGTGGTTTCCCGAGCTGTCGCTGGAGGGTGGATCCCTCCTCTTACGACTCCTCCTTCGCCAAACGTGAAGAGTTTAATTTTGATCTTGTCTCTCTCAGTGAAGTTTTTTTTTTTTTTTCTGTTTAAGTTCTCTACATAAGAAGATTACGAGTTGGTGTGGTCTTGTGGGGCATGATTTATTCTTGAAAAATCTTTTATTTTTCAAAAGTGAACACCTCATTTCAGTCCCAAACGTGAAGAGTTTAATTTTGTTCCCATCTGGTTTAAAATTCAAGATCTTCCCCTTTCTTGTTGGACCCCTACTGGCATTTCCAAAATCGCGACTAAAATCGGGACGCCCTTGGCTATTGACGCTCTCACGGCTTCTGAATCCAGGCTAACTTATGCTAGGGTTTGTGTTCAGGTTGACCCTTCTGCCACCTACCCTGAATCGATTTCCATTTATGTGGTTGGTAAATTATTTTACTTCAAGATCGAGTATGAGTGGAAACCTCTGTTGTGTGGGCTCTATAAGTCGCTGAATCATACCACAAACGCCTGCCCTTCTAATCCCGATCCACCGAAGCAACCTGTCTCTACAATCTTTAGAGGGAGAAGTACTAGCAGAAGGCCTAGGGGATCAAAACCTGGAACTAATTTCAGATTTTGGTCAAGATCCTTGAGAGTTTGTTGTCTCTCCACTTGCAAGAGAAACTCCTTTCTCTATGTCACCGCTTACAAAACATATCAAGGGCTAAGGAGATTCTACCTTCATTATCCATGAATGGCGGATCCGGAGACTGAGTATGGAATAACTTGGGACGACGACGGTTTCACCAACATCCTACGATCCACTTTCTTTGATGTGAATCCGAGGATTGACCATACCGTTGAAGATTACTTGGAGCGGATCCTTGGGACCTTGGTGGAAGCTATCGACGAACACTTCGAAGGCATCGAGTGGAGGATCTCCACCTCTCCTTGACGAAGGTTTGTCTTTCCCCTTGCATCTTATTCCTTTTAGTCAAACTCTCCTAGGTTTGATTGCAGTCACGACGGACTCTTCCGCATTGCTCTTGCTTAAGCTTAGTAAACGTAGGATTTGAGTGCACCTCTATGCTTTCCGATTCTCATTGTTAGACTAGGGATTATTTTGAAAGCTACTATTATTCAATGTGTTGCCTTAATATCACTAGTTATTTTTTCCCACATAATATTAGTATCCTCATTCACAAATAAAATATTAAAATCTAAAATCTTACTCTAAAAAATACTTTTGTTAATATTTTTGAATTGGTTTAGGGTTTAGGGTTTAGGGTTTGGGGTTTAGGATTTAGGTTGCCTCCAATAATAAATTCAGCATCCTTGCTGAATCTCCAGATTCTCAAGCATCTATGTCTTTAGAAATTGAAGAAACCCAAGACTCCTTAGCTCACAGTGAGCTGCCTAATGCCAACAATGCTTCCACCCAACTTGTTAACTCCTCAACTCACCAACTCTCCAACTCTCCCAATTCTTCAGCTCCTAAAAACACTAATCCTGCCATCAATCAGGGACAGAGTAAAACTAGGGGCAGGGGCACCCGGCCCAAACAACTCTCATAAGCATTCATGACTTTCCCAACTATTGCGAGTTGGAACATTAGGGGCTTTAATAACCATGAAAAAGGTTTTTTGTTGTAAAAAACAAATCTCTGATGAGAAAATTAACATCATGTTCTTGCTAGAAAATTGCATCTCCTCTCCCAGTTTGTTAGACCCTTTGTTCTGTCGCAACCTTAGAATTTTTTATGATGAACAGAGCTTTAACAACTTTCATCTTGCCTCTCTAGGTTGTATTTGGATCAAATGGAATTATGCTATTACCTCTTTCACCCCCTCCTTTGCTTCTAGTTAGATGATCACGGGAGTTTTTCATACTGGTCATGCTCCACCTCTTTTTCTCTCAGTTGTTTACGCTTCTAACTCTTTTGATGAGAGGTTTATTCTTTGGGACGACCTCAAAAAGGTTAATCGTGGTTGCTCCATGCCGTTGTTAGTTGTTGGATATTTTATTGTTGTCGTTTTCATACTATCAAAATTGGTGGTAATGTAATTCTTATCTCCAGAATGGCTCCGTTCAACAATCTTATTTTTGAAACTAATTTGTTGGAACTTCCTACTTCGGGCGTTTTCCACACTTGGTATAACTAGCGAACTAATTATCCAATACACTTGAGGCTCGACTGTATGATAGCGAATGAAGCTTGGACTAGCGCCTTTCCTAATTCCAACTATAAGATGGTTAACAGTTATATTTCTGATCACACACTCTTATCTTTAAGTTAGGTGTGGATGTGAGAAGTTCTCCTAAATTCATGTTCAAAAAATTTTGGTACCATATTTTTGAATTATGGAATATTCTTATTTTTATTTTTGATGCTCCGTCTATGTGAAATCCTATCATTAGTCTATATTAAAAACTAAAGTTGTTAAAATGCAAGATCAAGACTAAAAGTTGGGTTTCTTCCAATCACATTGTGGATATGTGTAACATGTTGGCTTCTCAACAAAAGGATTGTCAGGAACTTTTGGACCTAGATCCTCTTAATAGAGAGCTTTGCTGTAGATTCAAAAAGTTGAGTGCTAGTCTAGCTTTCTACACTTCTACTTGCTCCTCTTGAGCTATTCAAAGAGCTAAAATCAAGTGGTTAACTAGAGGGGAAGAAGACTTAAAATTCCTTTACTCTAAAATTCACAATACTCAAAGCTTCAATAGGAGTGCTCTTATGGTCTCTGTTATTGGTTTGGATCAAAATCAAGATGAGAATATCATGAGCATTGTTAACCACTTCAAGGATTTGTTTAATGCTCCCTCTCCTGATAATCTTGACATCAACCTATTTCCTCCCGGGATAATTCTGATATCAATGGCCTCCTTAGCACTGTGACCAATAAGGAAATTAAAGATGTTGTATTCTCAGGTTGCACTACTTCTTCTCCTGGCCCGGATGGATTTAATTTTGAGTTCTACAAAAAGACTTGGAGCATCATTGGCTTCTCTATTTGCAATGCTGTTAAAAGGTTTTTCACAAAGTGCTATTTTCCAAAAAGTGTGAAAGTCACTGCCATCTCCCTTATTCCCAAAAAGACTCATGTGGAGAGTATCCATGATTTAAACCCATTGTGCTTTGCAATGTCTTTTATAAAATCATTGCTAAGATCATTACCAACCGTATGAAGCTCATCATGCCCACTATTATTCACCAGAGTCAAGCTGCCTTTATTACAAATAGATACTCCACTGATAATATTATTCTGGCTGGGGAAATTTTAAGCTTTAGAAAACCTTCGACACCGTTTCTAGAAGGTTTCTCTTTGAAAGACTGGCTCAAAAAGGTTTTCCCCCTCTATTCATCAGTTGGACCAAATCTTGTGTTAATGATGTCAACTTTTCTATGAATGTTAATGGGACATTGAAGGGATACTTCTCTTCTTCTTCTAGTATTAGGCAAAGATGCCCCTTAAGCCCTTATTTATTCTGTATCATCTTGGATGCATTCTCTTGTCTCTTTAACTCTACATCTGGCCTTGAATCTTTTGAGGACTTCAATTATGAGAACTTCAGAGTTACCCATCTTTTGTATGCTGACGATTTACTTATCTTTGGAAAGGTGGATGCTTCTAATGCCAATAAGCTTGCTGGACTTTTAAATACCTTATGTAACAGCTCGGGACTGCATCTAAACTTGAATAAGAGTACTATCTTTACACATCACAACTCTCCAGCTACAGCACATATCCTCCGATCACTTAATATTCCCAACATCTCCAGTACTTTTATTTATCTTGGCTTGCCCGTTTCTTTGAGGAGAATCAAAGTCTATGAATTCAGCCCTCTTGTTGATAATATCACTAGTATGCTCTTTGGTTGGAAAGCAAATTTGCTCTCCTTTACTGGTAGAATGCGATTCATCAAGTATATTATTACCAACACGATTGCCTATTGGATCCGTGGGAGTTATATTCCAAAAACCATTATCAAAACTTTAGGCAAGCTTTGTGCTAAGTTTCTCTATTATGCAAAACTTTAGGCAAGCTTTGAGCCAAGTTTCTCTAGCTATTATGGCAGGTCTCAACAAAGGCACTTACACCTTATCTCTTGGGCTAACACGTGTAAACCTGTTTCCAAAGGCGAAATTGGCATTGCTTCTTTTTTGGCTCTGATTTTTTGCTTATAACTGTGGGGTTATTTATAGATGGTATAATACTTCTTCCCCTCTTACCGATTGGATGAACATAAGATACATTTCCCCTTGGAAACCCAACCTTTCCAATCCTTCCACTTTATGGAAGAGTTTATCATGCATGACTGAGAAAGCTAAGCTTAATTTCTCTTTTCCTATTCATCCTAATAGGAAGGCTGCAATTTTATGGGATCATTGTATTAGGGAGGATCCTCTTACTGATAGTTCTGTTTCTATATGTTGCCTTAATGCGAGGATTGCTGAGTGGATAAATACCTCTGGTTGGACTCACCCTGTTGTGGTTTCTCCTAATATGAGAAATCTCATTTTGGAGACTCCCATTTCTTTTACTAGTCCCAACATTCTTTGGAATAAATTAGAGAGACCTACCTTCAAAGATTTTTTTTTGGAGTATTTTGCCCAAGATGATAATTTTCATTCTCATGCACTGATTTGGCACCGCAAGCACTCACCTCAATTTTCTATTTACTCTTGGATGCAGTTTATCGGGGGCCCTAAATTTGTAGATGAACTTCACAAGAGGAACATTCACATTCATGATTCTTGTTGCATCCTCTGTCGAGCCCATACAGAAACTATGATTCATTTACTGTTTGAATGTGACTATTCCTTCTTGGTGCTGACTAGAATCATTCTGGCTTTTTGGAGTTCCTATCTTAGGTCTAATATTTCACAAGCTTTTAATTTTGTTGGGAATATGGTGGTTAACAACAATTTGAAAAGTTCTATCTTATTATCTCTTAATGTCATTGTGTATCATATGTGGATGGAGAGAAATAGCAGGCGTTTTAGTAATGTGGTTGTTAGTGCAATTTCTATTGCCAAAAAAATTCTGAGAGTTCTTAATCTCAAATTCTAGGGCTGGAAGGAAGGTGAGTGGATTAAAAATAGGATTTTCTGTAAGCCTTATGGTTAGTTCTGGTCGATTGAATTGGATGTCTTGTCTTCACTGTTTTGCTGGGTGGCTTTTTTATGACCAAAAGGGGGCCTTTCTATTGCTGATTTGCTGCCGGATAGTGTATACATGCTGCTTATTTCAATGGATTTTGGCCATCTCGACTGGTTTAGTTGCCTTCACTGTTTTGTTGGTGCTTTTTTAAGCATGGAGGGGGCCATCTCCTTTGTCCTGTTGCCGGTTGGTGGAAATAGAATGGATTTTTTTTTTTTTTGCAGACACTTTTTTGGGGGTCTAGACAATGATGAAGCCTGCACGTCGATTTCTTTGGATGGTCTTCTGACAACCAGGGAATTGTCTATCCTGATTTCTGATTATATTATTTTCTGAGTCCTCCCCAACAGGTCCTTCATGTCTTTGCTTTTTGCTTATAGCCTTCTTGCATTTCTTTTTTTTTTTCGTTTCTTTTTTGGGTTCGTTTTACCTCACTTATACACCTTTTTACCCATAATGGAATGGGCTAAGCCCTCAGTTTTCCAAAAAACAAAAAAAAAAAAAACTTTACTCATGTATTGAAATAAAATCAGGCATAGGTACAAAGAAAGTCATCCAAAATATTAAAAGAATATCGTTTTCCTATTTTTTCTAAAAAAAATGACCGCATAAGATATCTCATATTTACTTCTTGGAATACAAGAAAAAAATAGAATAAATTTTAAGAAGCAGCATTATTAATGTTTAAATTCGATGTAGGTGTATAATACAAAAATAATTTAGAAAAGAGTAAATTAGCCAATCAATTTGGTGGTGTAATCTGGAACGGTCAAATTGGTTGGTATTTGGTGCAATCTAAAGACTGCTACAATTGCAAAATTCTATTAGAATTTGGGCAAAATGTTACACTAAGCATCATTAGCAACGTATGAATGTGGTTTTCAATATTTAATTTGTCATCAATGATTTTCAAATAAATTAACACTTATACTCAATTTAATGTATACACTTTTAAATTATTTCTTTTTCATTTATAATATTTCAGAAATAAAAAAATAAAATAATAAACAATTTCAAAAGTTATGCCAAGATGTAAATTTAAAATTCTTACATCTAATTAAATTACTAATTTATGTAAAACTTATAAATATCCTAAAATAAAAAAGGTAGTAATGTCACAAAAAATTCGCAAAATCTATATATAAAAATATGTGAATTTACAAATTCAGAATATATATAATTATTATTATTTTTAAGATTGATGAACAACTCGTCCGTTCCCCTTAACGTTTATTGCGCGTGCTTAATCAACGAATTACGATGTTAATGATGCTTAGTGTAAAATTTAGCATAAAAAATTTTATACTAAGCATAAAAAATTTCCAAGGAACTATAGTACTTAATTTCAGACTTCTAGGGCACCAACGTTCGAAAATAGGGGGCAACTGATATATCATCAAAATATTATCTTGATCGGGCATGAATCTCAAGGCAAAATCAAGTTGGAAACATTTAAAAATTAAAATCGGGACCATCTCAACTACGATTTGAGCAAACTTACAGTCGAACTAAACGTCTCGAAAATATGAACCCAACAACACAAAATTCAACTGAATTAAAACCAAATGAGTCCAAAATTAAAGACCTGAAGCATATTTGGAAGGTTCAAACAATAATTTGGATAACAAAACGGTTTTCCAACATGACATTCTTATATTCGAATCGAGCGGCACGGTGAGACGAATCCAACAAGACTAAGATCGCTAAATTCTGGTATCATTAAGACATTCAAATGTCTAGTAAACGATCCATGATTAAGAGAATCAACGTCAGCCGTCCATTCAAACCACTCTCAATTTATCATTGATCTTCATCTTATTTACTGGTCATATCACTCTCCAAAATCTATAAATAAACCCCTCACTTCTCATGAAAGGGGGCCCATGGAAGAGAAGGAAGATAAGGAATCTGAGATTCTCTCTTACCACCAAGATCCTCCTCAACCACTGCATGGACTTCCGCCGGGCCACCAACTAACGTCGAATTTCTTCCTGGCCAGCAACTGGCGACAAATTTCCATCAGACTACCAACTGACATCCAGAATTTCGTTAAGCCACCAACTGACACTGGATTTTTATCGGACCACCAACTAACACCATATTTCTGCCATACCACCAACGGAAGTCCGGACTTCCGTCAAACCACCAACAAATGCCAGATTTCTGCCAAAGCACCGACTGATACAGGATTTTTGTCAAACCACCAAATGATGTCCGGACTTCGACCGGACCATCATTTAACGTCAAAGTTCTGTTAGACCACCAACTTTCGTCGGAATTACACTGGACGAACATATAACAAAAAAACTTTCACTTGGGTTCCAATTATTGATGTACTTCCACAAGACAATGGTCTTTTCGACCTCCATTTTCCACTGACTAGGGTCCTTCTGATCACCCTCACCTGACTATGATCTTTCCGACCTTCATCACCTGCTGAATATGGTCCTTCCAACCTCCATTAGAAGATAATAGTCTTTACGACCTCTATTGCCAGTCGACTATGATCCTTCCAACCTCCGTGGGCTGCTGACTACAGTCCTTCTGACCTCTGTTACCTGATAACGATCTTTCAGACCTCTATCGCCCATCGACTATGGTCCTTTCGACCACCCTCATTTGATCATTCCGACCATTGTCACCCATTGACTTTGGTCTTTCTGACCTTCGTCGCCTGACAATGATCTTTTCGACCTCCATCGCCTACCAACTATGGTCCTTCCGACCACCCTCGACCAGCAACAGTCTTTCCGACCTTAGTCGCCCACCAATTATGGTCCTTCTAATAACCCTCAATTGACTACGAACTTTCCGACCTTCATCGCCCACCGACCATGGTCTTTCAGACCATCGTTGCCTGAGAATGGTCTTTTCAACCACTATCGTTAGGCGACTATGCTCCTTCCGACCACCCTCACTCGACTATGGTTTTTCCGACCTTCTTCGCCAGCCGACTATGATCCTTCCAACCTCCGTTGCCAGATAATAGTCTTTATGACCTACATCATCAACTGACTATGGTCCCTCCAACCTCTATTTCCCTCTGACTATGGTCCTTTTGACCTCCGTTACCCACCGACTATGATCCTTTCGACCTCCGCCGTCAGTCGACTATGGTCCTTCCGACCACCATCAATTGAATATTGACTTTCTAACCTCCATCTTTAGCTGATTATGGTCATGCCGACCAAACGAATATATCAATTATGATTCTTCCAATTTCCACCATATAATGCACTCTATATAATGTATATTTTTTTTACATCAAGCCAAGGCTCTCCCCCAAAGGAATGGCCTCATTTGTAATCAACTGCAAATACTAGTGGATTCATTCAAATTGGGTCAAGCCCTATGATTTTTCTCATTTTTAGGATTTTCCACATAAAAATTGCTAGTGTTTCTTATAAATGATGCATCCTCTCTCTTATCTTATTGTGTGTTAAATCATCGTACAAAGCTAAGACATAAACTTTATATTTGTCTGCCATCATAAATATTCCAGGATGTAACATTTATAAAACTGAAAATTTTACATTTAGTTTTACTTTGACTGAACCCTTAGAAAGGCTTTGTTTGTTGTCAAAACTAGAGAAGTAATAGGTTGTAATGTATTCTTTGTAGTCTGGAAGGAGTTTGTAGAGACAAACTTCAGGTCAGTAGTGACAATAATAGTATGGGTTTTGAAATCAAGTCAGATTAAAGGCTGAACCACATCACATACGTATGATTCGAATCCAATAGTTCTTATTTAGTAGCCAAAGCTCCCAACCAACAAATCAAAATGAGTGGAATACATTAAGCTGTTGCAATTCATCTGTTTTTTTTTAATCATTAAATCATACATTCAAAATTTTAAATTTTCTATAAATTATCTATATATTACTCTTATATATTTTATAGTGAAACTAACTAAGATGGATCTTCAAAATTTTGATTTAATATTGTTGCGTGCTAGAATATGCGCGGCAGTAGAGTTAGAAAATATTCGTCTTAGCGTTGCACGAGTATTCAGCACACAAATCGGAAAAAGAATGAACACCAAAGTTTTTACGTGGAAAACCCAAAAAGGAAAAAAACCACGAGGTCTCGCCCAGTTGTAAAGTTCCATTAGTGTTTGTATGAAGTACAAAGGTTGATTCGTCTTACAAATCAAGACGATCAGTTTACAATCAACTTCTCAAAAAGTTATAAAGTTCTGCAAATTCCCGGCGTTTCCCGAAAATTCGGCAGAGTTCCGGCGTCTTCAGGCAGCAGGAAGAGCTCCGGCGGTGGTCGAGGAGGAGCTTCTTCCTTCTCCTCCTTCTCTTCTTCTTCTCTCTCTTCACTTGGTCCCTTTTGTGAAGCATGAGGGCTCTATTTATAGTTTTTCTGTAGTGGCGTGGCTTGTAAATTGGTGTGAGATCATGGGCGAATAGGGAGTGGTTTGAATGGACGGCCGATATTGAACCCTTCGATCGTGCACCGTTCGTTGGACATTTGGAGGCCTTAATGATGTTAGAATTCGGCGATCTTGAGCTCGTTGGATTTTTCTAGTCGAGCCGTTCGATTCAAGTATAAGCTCGTTAAAATCGGAGACCGTTTGATAACTCAAATTGCGGTTTGAACCTTCCAACAGTGCTTCGGATCCTTGATTTGGACCTATTTGGGCTTGGATTGGGTCGAATTTGGTGTCGTTGGCTTCGTATCTCCAAGACGCTCAGTTTGACTGTAAGCTTGCTGAAATCGGAGTTCAGATGCTCATGAATTTAATCTTTGAAGTTTCCAATTAGTTTTTTGCCTCGAGATTCGTGGCCGATCAAGATAAATTTGTGACGACGTATCAACTATAAAATAAGAGTAATATATAGATAATTTTTATTGAGATCCATCTTCGTAAAAAATTCAATCAAAATAAATTCTTGAAATCAACATGGCTTGAGAAGTCACCTCATAATTCGGGAGAAGAGGCAAGCATGCTAGGAAGGGCTTAGACTTTATTTGGGACAGTTTTCTTGTTATTTTTAAAACAATTTTTTAGTATAATTTTTTTAAAATCATTAAAAAAACAGTGATAAAAAGATATCCCAAATAAAGCCTTAATTTGAGGAATTAATTATTCCGTTTTGTGAAAGAATACATTCATGTAGAGGTAGACTCATAATTTTTTCCTAAAAATTATATCTAACACGTGTTGATAAAATTCCGCTGCTAAACTGGATATTTATGGCGGTTATAACCGCTGCTAAATTTAGCACTTCATCCGATCTACCCCGCAAATCCTTAAACCGCAGTGGAATGTCGTTGCAGCACATTGCAATTACAGGCGGGGGTGTAGCGGTTTTAAAACCGCTACAAAGAAATTTGTGGTGGTTATAACCGCCGGGATATGCCAAAAATTGTGCTGTGATAGGCATATTTTTTGGTAGTGACACCTTTAAAAATAAAAAATATAAAAAAAAATAAAAGAAAAAAAATAAAATAAAGAAAAAAAACACCTTTAAAAATATTCTCATACTAATCCCTCGGCGAGCCTATGCAACCAGTCTCACAGGTTCATGACCCACAGTTATTTTTTGACCACTTAAGTGATCGCGTCACATGAGAGGGGATTCGAACATGGGCTAGGCAGATTCCAAATTATATTCGCTCACCAACCCAACTAAGCCCGGTGGGGTTCTCATCTATTTTTATTTGAACTTAAGACTGGAGATATAGGATACTAATGGTAGATTTTTTTAGTGAAAAAAGATAAAATATTACATAATAAATTTCATAATTGAAAGCATGTGATTTTTCAAATTCTTAAGAGTTAAATTTATTTTTTAATACATTGAAATATTATTTTTCTCTCGTTTATGTCACCTATAATTTCATTTTCTTCTTCTTCATTTTTTTATTAATACTTTTTAAAAAATAAGAAAGAATTTTTTTTTTCAAAATCTGTTTGTAGGCTTTTGTTCCTAGATTTAGGTTTTTTAGGCTTGTATAGCCTTGTGTGATGCTTGTGTATAGCATTAGGTGCCTATAAATATAGGCTTAATGAGTTGTAATTGATATGGTTTAGAAATTTAAGATTTCTGTTTGGCTGCCTCCCTCTTCCCTTCTCTTCTCTCCCTCCTCCTCCTCTCTCAACTTCAAGAAGAGGAAGTGATCTTCCTCTCTGCAGCAAGTTGGATTCAACAATTTGGTATCAGAGCCTCGTTGAGGCGATCTGGAGGTGGACGAGAGGAGGTTTCTTTTCTAAAGAAACTGATTCAGATCAGAAGAGGGCGGTGCCGGTTTTGCTCGCGTGATGGAGCTCTACAAGATTTGTTCGGTTCCCTAAGGTCCGACGAGTACAGGCGGCGAACTGGGCGGCGTTTGTTTGTCGGGCTGCAGACAAGGGTAGAGAAGCCGGAGATGTCTTGGTTCCTCATGTAAGGTGGAGTCGAGATCGGTCGCTGGACTCGGAGAAGGATCCAGTGCGGACGTTGTCGTCGGATCTATGCGCGGAAGTGCAGCCCCAACTCAAGATCAATCGCTGGAATTACACAGGCGAGTGGGGTTGCGGCTCGTATTTCTTGCCGTCGGCCTTGGCTTGCCGGTGGTAGGTTGTTCGTTCGTGGTGTTCGAGCAGAAGTAGAGTTTATTCTTGATCGCAAGAATCAGACGCTCGCCTGAAGTGGTTGGTCGCGTTGGCTTCTTGATCAGCGGAGGCGGATGATCCGCGGGAGATGTGGGAGCTTGGTGCTCACGTGAGAGTGGAGTTGAACAGAGCTGCCTTGTGCGGTAGGGCACGACGTCATCAGTTTCAAAGATCGGGCTCGGGTAGAGGGCCGGATGTCGTGGTCTGAGATGCCAGAAGACAAGTCCAGCGAGAAGGATTGATATGGCTTTCAAGAAGCAAGATTGTGGTTTCTTTTGTAGAATCTTTCGTGCTTGTTGAAGTTTCAAGACGGAGGCAGCTTCGACGGTGGCCGGGTGCCAAGATTTGAAGGTGCTAGCCGGCTGAGGAGGTGATCGGCCAAAGCAGCACGCAATCTTGGCTGGGTTTGCCAGATTCGGCGGTGGCAACTTTTGTTACCGATGCCGTCGGCGTACAGAGCAGAGAATAGTGCGTGGTTTTGGACGCCGGACATGGTTCGGCGGGGTTACCGGAGGCAGGAGAAGCCGAAGGCGGTTGAGCCGCGGCAAGTGTGAATGTGAGCTAAGGTGTCGCAGAAGGGTCACCGGATGTGATTGGCTTCGGTCGTGGCTTCTTGACGTGGTAGTCGATTGTTTTGCACGGGTGTGAAGGGCTCTCACGTGAAGATGGCGTTCGAGCAGAGTATGCAGTAGAGGGGTTCAGGAGACGATCGCGTGCAAGAACAGTAGACGGATTCCTGAAGCTTCGCTGGACTCGTGGGTAGACCGTGTGGAGTTCGATCGCGGGATCATCACGCAGCACCGGTGGGCGCTGTCGGCCGGAGAAAGCACGGCACACCGGGAGTCGGGCGTGCGTGAAGAGGAGGACCTTCTCGGTTCGGCGACTTTAGCCATTTTATACAGAAGGCTTGCGGCAGATTCTTGATCGCCGAAGAGAAGCCGGATGTGGCTTCGGCTGCGGCTTGATGCCGTGATTTGAAGATCGTTCGGACAGGCAGAGCTAGCACGGTAGTTGGGACTAACACGAGATCCGTTTACCGTGAAGAGAGGCAAAATCAAGATTGGGTCGTTGGTTGAGCAATTGTACAAGACTGTAGGCTGGAGCAGGCAGTGACACCTGATCTGGTTCGACGGGGTTACCAGAGGCGAGTGAAGCACGTCGGCGGGTCTTGGTCGAGGCTTCAGGCAGGCGGGTTGGCTAGTGTCGGCCGGCGATGAAGGGTCCCTGGTTAGTGTCGGACCGTTTGGAAGCAAACGCGCACAGGAGTTCGCGCGAGAGAATGCTACTGTGGCATGGTCGTGGTAGCCAAGTGAGGACGTCATGGCAGCAGGTGGATGCAGGCATCAAGCTTGCAGGTAGAGACGGAGCTGGCTTGATGCTTGCTCGGGGCTGAACGAGAAGAAGCACGGACAGAGGAGGCGTGAAGTGCTTGGATTGGTATTTTGTTCAAGCGACACAGAGGATGTGTTTTGAGGTGGAGTTTTCTACTTCAAGTGGAGTGCAGCCGTAGGCGAGAGAGCCTGACGGGAGCTCATTGCACAAGCTGAGCAAGCTAGCCAGAGCTTGTGATCGTGCTGGAGTCACGAGAGGCAAAAGATCGGTTTGGATCTTTGAGGTGGAGTGTTGGACTTTAGGTGGAGTCCGGAAGACATTCATGTTGGAGTCGACTTGTTCTTGAGCTGTGTCAAGAGTGCGGAGCACCTAGAGGTGGGCATGGCACTGGCGAAAGACACGCAGGGTGCTGGCCGGACGCGGTAGTGCAGGGCGTGGGTTTGTGACGACCGAAGAAAATTTGTTCAGGTGTGAGAGGGAGAAAGGGTAAGATCATTGTTAACGGCTGGTTCTTGAGCTTCTTGTGGAAGAAAGAAGATTTGAGGAGTGAAATCTTTGGATTTCTGTGTGAAGAAGGTGTACCCTTCTTGTTCTCCTCTGGTTTGGTCTTTGTCTCTGAAAGGCAATAGGATTGATTGCCGGTTGGAAGCTGCTTGTGCCGTAAGATCTTGATCCTTAGCTGAACGTTGAAGTGCAGGTGAGTTAATACCTGCTGTGCTCTTGGGTTTTTTGGGGTTACGTCCCCTGATTTACCCGACTTATCGTTCTTGGTTGTTCTTTATGAACATTTGATTGCTTTGTTATGTAAATCTAGGACCAAGGTGGAGATTTGTAGGCTTTTGTTCCTAGATTTAGGTTTTTTAGGTTTGTATAGCCTTGTGTGATGCTTGTGTATAGCATTAGGTGCCTATAAATATAGGCTTTATGAGTTGTAATTGATGTGATTTAGAAATTTAAGATTTCTGTTTGGTTGCCTCCCTCTTCCCTTCTCTTCTCTCCCTCCTCCTCTCTCAGCTTCAAGAAGAGGAAGTGATCTTCCTCTCTGCAGCAAGTTGGATTCAACACTGTTAGGAATAGTATTTTTTTTTATTAATACTTCAAATGATAAAAATAACAATAATTTTTTAAAATATTCTAATTATTATTATTATTTTTAATAATAATGGCATTGTTAATATTGATAATCTTATTTTTAAAACACAAGGAATAGTCATTTTTATTAAACGGTTAGCAATATTAATTCTTATTAAAAAATGAATGAATATTTTTTATTATTTTATTAGAAAATCATTATCTTATTTTAACTAACCAGGAAAGTTAATAAGAAATCATTTTGTTTTTTATAATTAATTAATATGATATTGATAGTTGCTTTATTATTAATTATTATTATAATAATAAATAAAAAGTCAAAGTTAAAATAAGATCAATTAAACTTTTTTAATGAAAAGCTACATATAATATTACCCCCTACTCTCTCTCTCTCTGTCTTCTTACATTATTATTATTATTGTTAGTCATATAATTGATAAACTTAGGGGTTCATATAAAATAAATTATTTTTTTATATGCCTGTTTTAAGTCGGGCCAAATGGAGGTGCGGGCCCGTGCCCTACCGTACACCCGCCCGTGAGGCGTACATAAAGTCACGTGACTTCGCAGCTTTGTACTTATTCTGATCTATTCAAATGTAATAATATTTGAGCCGGTTGTTCAGAAAATGTGGCTACTGTTGGGCTGTTGGGCCCAAGAACGTCTATGAAGCTCACGAACCTAGACAAATTGTTTAACGGTCCAAAACTAAATCCAAGCTAAAGTAAGGTTTATGAGGCCCAAATAGTCGTATTAATGAATACCACGAAACATACAAATAAAAAAGTGTAACAGTAGGACAGGCAATAAGCATTTTACTTGGGGGGTGTGCAGAAATTTCCAAATAATCATAAAACACCTTTCAATGTATTAATTTAGGGTTTGTTTGGGACAACTTTCGCATTATTTTCTAAAATATTTTTTTAGTATTAATTTAGGGTTTGTTTGGGACAACTTTCTTGTCACTTTATAAAGCAGCTTTTTCGTATAAAAATTTCTCACTCAACAAATTTTATACTAAAAAATTGATTTAGAAAAAAATTACAAGCTATCTCAAATAAAGCTACCTAATACGAAGAAGCCTTAGTATCATTTAGGGCATCTTTGTAACGACTTTCTAAACTAGTTTTTTTTTTTTTTGGGACATTTAGGCCATTTAAGGCAAACCTGCACACACAACGCATACACAAAGACTCGAACCCAAGACCTCTTTGTTGGAAGCATAAGCTCTCAACCAACAGACCAAGGTGAGCTGTGTCTAAACTAGTTTTTTAGTACAAAATCTTTTGAATTATAAATTTGTATACAAGAAATCTGCTTTAAAAAAAGTATAAAAGCCCTTCCAAATAAAGACAAACAATTTTCTTTCTACTTTGATTTTCAAACCGAAGTCACTATTTCTGTTCGACCAATGCTTTTTCGTTGCTTTTAAAAAAAATTTATACTAGTAAACTGATTTTTACAACAGTATTAAGAAATTACTTTCTCTATAGAAGGTTTAAGAAGCATTAAGAAAGTCCTCCCAAATGAAGCCTTAGATTTTGTTTGAGACAACTTTCTAAAACAATTTTTAAGCAGAAAAAAAAAATTTTTGAACTAGAAATTTTGTACTAAAAAATTGCTTTAGAAAACAGCAAAAAAGCTATCCCAAATGAAGTATAGTTTGATAATATTACACATCAATTTGATTATGATTCTTAAAATACTCATAATTAATCTATTGTATGATCTTAGTTACAATAATAGTAAATTTGAAGTCAAATCAATCCAAATTAAAAATTATTAAATTTAAATAAATTAAGAAATTAAGTAAATAATAATTATAGATTATTAATTTTTATGTTAATGTGGATGACGGCCAAATGAAGTAAAATAATAGCATATTATTATGTTATGTTAATGCACACAGTGGAAATAATCTATTTCTATTCAGTTTCATAATGTATGTTAATAATTTCTATTTAATTTTAATTATGAAATGAATGATTAAAAATTTCATATTATCATATATTTATTTGAATCCATAATGTATATATTTTTTGGATTATATCTCACTTTCTTATATTAAGTTATTCTTTATTATTGTTTTTTTCATTTTTAATTATTCTAATCATTTTACTATAATGTTTTCTTAAATCATAATTATTTTCTCTCTCTTTCATATTAAATGAGTTGGTTGGTAAACCAGCTCAAACTCTTAGAATAAAGCTCGAGCTCGAGCTCAAACTAGGAGTGACTCGAGCTCGACTAGGCTCATTTCAAAAGGCATAAGGTCAACGACCTCTAACCGATGTTTGATATTGCTCGGTATTTGCTCGGTATTTCTCATTTTTTAGCGTGAATTTAGCTCTGGGAGGACGTATCTCTACGTCAGGTGGGAGGACGCAATAAAAATTCCAGTAGGACAGGCAATAAGCATTTTACTTGGGATGTGCAGAAATTTCCAAATAATCATAAACAACCTTTCAATGTATTAATTTAGGGTTTGTTCGGACAACTTTCGTATTATTTTCTATAATATTTTTTTAGTATAAAAGTTTTAAATTTTTTAAAAAATTATATATTAGAAAGCAATAAGAATTTTGTCCCAAACAAAGAGACTTTATTCGGGACAACTTTCTTGTCACTTTATAAAGCAGCTTTTTCGTATAAAAATTTCTCACTCAACAAATTTCTTTACTAAAAAAACTGCTTTAGAAAAAAATTAAAAGCTATCTCAAATAAAGCTACATAAGATGAAGAAGCCTTAGTATCATTTAGGGCATCTTTCTAACTGCTTTTATATAAACTAGTTTTTTAGTACAAAATCTTTTGAATTATAAATTTTTATACAAGATATCTGGTTTAAAAAAAGTATAAAAGCCGTTCCAAACGAAACCGAACAATTTTCTTTCTACTTTGATTTTCAAACCGCAGTCACTATTTCTGTTCGGCCAATGCTTTCTCGTTGCTTTTAAAAAAAATTTATACTAGTAAACTGATTTTTACAACAATATTAAGAAATTACTTTCTCTACAGAAGGTTTAAAAAGCATTAAGAAAGTCCTCCCAAATGAAGCCTTAGATTTTGTTTGAGAGAACTTTCTTACTACTTTCTAAAACAATTTTTAAGCAGAAAAAAAATTTTGAACTAGAAAATTTGTACTAAAAAATTGCTTTAGAAAGCAGCAAAAAAGCTATCCCAAATGAAGTATAGTTTGATAATATTACACATCAATTTGATTATGATTCTTAAATTACTCATAATTAATCTATTATGTAGGATCTTAGTTACAATAATAGTAAATTTGAAGTCAAATCAATCCAAATTAAAAATTATTAAATTTAAATAAATTAAGAAATTAAGTAAATAATAATTATAGATTATTAATTTTTATGTTAATGTGGATGACGGCCAAATGAAGTAAAATAATAGCATATTATTATGTTATGTTAATGCACACAGTGGAAATAATCTATTTCTATTCAGTTTCATAATGTATGTTAATAATTTCTATTTAATTTTAATTATGAAATGAATGATTAAAAATTTCATATTATCATATATTTATTTGAATCCATAATGTATATATTTTTTGGATTATATCTCACTTTCTTATATTAAGTTATTCTTTATTATTGTTTTTTTCATTTTTAATTATTCTAATCATTTTACTATAATGTTTTCTTAAATCATAATTATTTTCTCTCTCTTTCATATTAAATGAGTTGGTTGGTAAACCAGCTCAAACTCTTAGAATAAAGCTCGAGCTCGAGCTCAAACTAGGAGTGACTCGAGCTCGACTAGGCTCATTTCAAAAGGCATAAGGTCAACGACCTCTAACCGAAAACTTCATTTTTCACGGCAAAGTAACGCAAAACTCCAAAATGGTGCGGTGATGCTCCAATCGAACGCCATTTTAGGTGTTTTTGAGAAGGTAACGATCGCTCTCCTTTCGCGCGTTTTTCCGGTTGAGAGCAAAAAATGGCGTGAGTGAACAGTACGACGCCAATATTGGCGTCGCATTAATGTTCACCTGCGATTAAATGGCGAAAATTTTCGCGTTCGGTTGGAGCGACGGAACGACTCCATACACTCATTTAGCGTTCGATTGGAGATGCCCTAAGCTCCAAAAGATACAAGTAGTCATATATTTCAAATCCATATACATAACTATTGGATTTATATATATAATTCAACATAAGATACATATCCAAACTCCTCCACACCACCCTCCAATGAGTGCTATTTTGAATTATCACTATAAATTTTTTTTATAATAATTTTCTCCTCAGTGGGAGAAAATTGGAGCTTCAAAATATGATGATTTTTTTATTTATTTATTTATCATAATCTCCCAAAATGAAAACAATCAACTCTCCTTTAAAAGGAAGACCAAAATTTTATCGTAGAGATTGAAAATCTTGAATGCCACTCACAACTTATTAATACAGTGATTAAATGCTCCTAATAGAAAAAATATTAGAGCGTGTAAGAGGGATATGCACCATCAATCTGGGATAGTATTTACTAAAGTATGCAAATGAATAATTATGTATCACATAAATTGACATTTTTTAGCCTCTTTTGAGAGATGGAACCAAAATCCAATGTTTTAAAATTGGACAGGACCGACCGATTCAAACGGTTGAACCATGAAACAATATGCCAGTTAGTCCAATTCATTCCCAAAATTGGTTTTGCAATGAATCAATAATTACCGTTTCAAACTTACAGTTCGATCGATTAACTGCAGGACTGGGGCAGATTTTCAAAAACTCGCTAGAATCTATAAAAAAATTAATAAAGAAAAGTGAATTCATATCATACCTTTGTTGATAAAGAATAAATTGTTACACTTGAAGGAGTGCTAGAACATACAATGTGTTATGTGGATACGTATCACCTATTAAGAATAATGTTTTATTGGAGCTAGTGAATGGAGAATTATAAAGGTTGTAGAGAGCCTCTCTTAAGATAAAGAATTGAAATTTCAATAAGAGAGCATCTATATTTGAAGAGGGGAGAGTCAAAGTTATAAAAATAAAGGAAAAAATAAATATGAAACATTTTGAAAATACAATTTTTTGAAAAAGAATGAAAAGTAAAAAAAAAAAAAACCCCTCTTAAGGAGAAACCAAACAATACCTCTACCCTATTGATTTATCTCTCTTTGAAGGCGCTTTGGCCACATGGACATGTCAATATTGGACCCGACCCGAAAACCCGACCAAAAAATTTCGGGTTTGGGTTGACCCGAACCAGAAGCGGATCGAGTTCGGGTCCTGAAAACCGACCCGTTTGAAAAATCGAGTCAGGTTCGGGTTGACCCGGGAACCCAAGAATAACCCGAAATGACCCGGAATGCACACAAACCCCTGCCTAGAATGACCTTGCCCGCTTCCTGGCTGCCCCGCCTGCCCGACGCCCGCCTACCCGGACACGTCACATCGGGTTGCGAACTTGCATCCCGAGGCCAGGTCGCAATGTCCGCGTCGGAGTCCCGAGG
>NW_021319682.1:13081098-13097849 GCF_001605985.2 Dendrobium catenatum | reverse complement strand
TAAATGTAGAGGTAGGCCTAAAAAAGATTTGGTTAGAAAGTATTAGAAATGTCTTTTTTTATTAGATTTGAATGGCAGAACACTACCGTTGCGGAGTTATTTTGAAATTTTTAACGACTACTCAAAAGAATGGCAGAACACTACCGTTGCGGATTATGCACCGTTCGCTAAATTAAATTGCTTTTAAATGAGAATTTAACTTATGATATGACAAAACAGAGGAAAATAATTTATTTACCTAATGTTATTATTGTTGTTATTGTTGTGAACTAAATTTCAGTACTTTTAAAGCCCAATGAAGCATTTGAAATTAGTTTCAAATAAATTAAAAATTTTTAGAGCAAAATTTTCTATGATTTTTACTCCAACCAATGTGCGAACTTCTTGAATGGCTAAAACTATAATTAATCATATTTTATTTTGTTCATGGCCTTGAGGAGAGCTCAATCTTGGAAGCAAGAACACATCATAATTTTTTTAAAAAAAATTTATAATTTAAGCCCATATTTAGGCAAATTTTATCATCATTTAAAAATTTACACTAAAACATTATAACTTAAATTTAATAATAGAAATATTTAATTAATTCAATTTAACTTAAAATAAATATAAGATAAAAATTAATCGATTAATAAAATAAATTTAACATGAAAACTTAAATTTATATTAAGACGAGTGAGTTATAATGATTAAATTCTTGCATAAGTAATTTAGAATCACATTCATTTTAAAATAGATCTAAAATTTTCATCCAAATTTCTTTTAAATATTTTTATTATTTATTGAAGGATTATGCACTAAAAGAAAGCCAACGATGAGAGAGATTATTAGGTGCGGAGTGCGGACGGGGAGAACCGTCCGCACAAGTCTTATTTCGCACTAGGTACCAGTATTTGATACCGCTGAATACTGCTAGATACTCATATTTATACGAACGATGCATACTCCGCACCTAATAATTTTTCCAACGATGATCGCTAGGTCAGTTTTCCATTAAAAATATTCATGGCCTCAGAAGGCTGGAACCACTTGTTTTTTATTATTTAAGACCTGGACTTTCTCCCATAGTGATGTATTTGCCGTACAATTATCATTTTTTTTAATATAATTTTTAATAAATGGAATGTTAAAATATCACAAATTTAATTATAGATTGAATTTAATTATAGAATCAATGAATTTTAAATTTTGAAAAAATAGCTCACAACACATATCAGCTATATTAAAATTAATTGAAAATTAGAAATCAAACCTTCGAGATATTTTCATAGATCACTCTGATCTATTCTATTATATTATTGCTTATATGTATTGACAATTTAATTTATATCTTGACTAGATTCGTATTTGATAGTCTAGTCATGCTCTTTTTGATTGACATGTATTCTCACTAGTCATGTCTTTATAATTGGTGAAATTAATCTGTGCAGATAAAGATGTCGTCCGGAGGTGAAACAGAATGAGCCACATCACCCATTTGTTATGTACCATGGCTGTGTACCGAGTGACGCGGCTCGTTTGATTAGCCTCCTGACGGTCTGGTGTCCGCACATAATAATTTATATTATAATCGAGCCTTTCTGAGGTATAAACTGGTTCTTTTCACTATACTTTGTATCATCTTAATCATGCTCATTTAACTAGGAAATATCTTAGTTTTGGGCATACTCATTTGACAAAATATACTCTTAATGTAGTTTAGCTATTTTTGTTATATTATTCATCAACTAATCAATAGTCATGCTCTTTTAATTAGAAGTCTCCTTCAATTAGTCATGCTTCCTTAATCAAATCATCACATAGCTTGATCACGCCCTTTAGGTTAGCTTACCATTGGCTTAGTTCTACCCATTCAATTAAGTAATTCTATAGTGTGTATGCACTCATTTGATAATATTATTCTTAACCTAGCACTATTTGTTTACCAAGTTTCTTCTAGACTTAAACATGCTCTTTCATTGAGACTTTCCGTGATTTCGTCACGCACTTTTAGCTAAGTCATCATATTGTTTAGCCACTACAGGAAAATGCTCTGTTATAGGCGGACCAAATTCGTGAGTATCAATAGAAATCAGCCAGAAAATCAACAGGAAAATACCATGTCCTAGACTTAATCATGCTCTTCCATTTTCCGGCGAATTTCTTCCGATGGTAATTCGCGCATCGAAAAATATAAACCGGTGAAACTTTTTCGAAACTACCACCGTAAAGTTACCGGCATATTTTCCGCTAGTTAGGCCGCCACTTTTTCCAACGTATGTGTTGCCGCCGGAAAGTATGACGGTAATAGCAAATTTTCCTGTACTGAGCCATATATGACGGCTAATTTCTTTTGGTTTTGAGTTTAGATATATACCCAAATCATTTTTCTCTTCTTAGTAGATTGTCTCTTTTCAGATTAATCTTTACACTGTTGACACTTAGAGCTCTTTCTGAATATCCAAAAAGCTTTTATCTTTCAGGTGTTTGTACTCATTTTAAATACTTAAATCTTTTGAGCTTGATAGTTAATTATCATAATTTTATTTCTATCATGTTATTATATTTGCATATGATTAATTAAGTTGAATCAACATTGATTGGCTATATATATGTGCCATTAATTTGACGACTATCATGTGATTATGATGGACTGACTATCAGATGATTATTATCAAGTACTTTTTCACACATTAATAAGATCATCCTATAATGATTGGACCTCATATGAAGTGCTTAGATATATAAAAAATATAGGGCATGCCATTTTAAATAATTAAAAAAAAAAAAAAATTTGATTTGCTTACTTTAGGCATTTCATAATCCAACTCTTTTCAAAACCTTTTAATTTATATTTTAAAAATTATAGATACATATATATCTATTTTCATGTTCTTTCAACACAATTAAATATACTTTCAAATTTAGCATTGAAAGTTCAAAAATATTAAGGTGTCAAGAATTAGCTTCTTTGAATCCATTAAGGCGAGATAACTAGCTAGATAGCTCGTCACAGTCAGATTAAAATCATACTATTTCACAAACTTAGGTGCTGTGATAAGGCATAATCGCTTAGCCAATTAGCCTAGTGTAAGATTTTGCTATGTCATTTTGATATATAATTCTTTTGTTACATATTTTACAATATTGTATGCCTAGTTAGGATTATTTGAATAGTTTGAGATACTATTTTTGTATATTATGATGGAAATATTTTTCTAATATTTGCTCAAAATATGATAATTAGCACATTTATTTGCAAGAATCATTCATAACATTTCAAAAATACCAAGTCATGCATTATTATTACTTAATTAATTCAATTTTTGTGTGTTTGCTTTCTATGAAAATAATCTATTTGATTTGGTCATAGGAAATTTTTTAAAAGCAAAAATTAACCCACGAGGACCTTAACAACGTTGACTTCCATGGGCATGCAAAAAAAGCAAAATAAAAAAATAAAAACATAAGGTTCTGCAAATAAAAGTATTGTGAGGTCGTTAAATGCAAATACCTCATTTTAAATATTTATCTTCTTGTTCATTGAACATCCTCATTGTTTTTGACTGATCAATCGAACAGTAGCACCCTGACCACTTCCACCCCGAAGCTAAATCCATGCCGCGAAAACTCCACCTTCTGCTCCTCCTCCTCCTTCTCCTCTCCGCCGCCGGCGCCGCCCTTCTCTTCTTTTACATGCACCTCATCCCCTCCCTCCTCCGCCCCCTTTGGGACACCCCTCCCCGTCCCTTCATCCGCCTCCCTCACTTCCACTCCCCCAACGCCTCGCTCCCCTTCCTCTGTCGCCTCCACGGCTTCTCCCCTCGCTCCTCCCCTCGCCGCGTTTTTGACGCAGTCATCTTCAGCAATGAACTAGACATCCTCCACCTCCGCTACCGCACTCTCCTCCCCCTCATCCACCGCTTCCTCCTCCTCGAATCAAACTCCACCTTCACCGGCATCCCAAAACCCCTTCTTTTCAATAAAAACTGCTCCATCTTCTCCTTCGCCTCCCACAAAATCATCTACCGTTCCTTCACCCCTCCTTCCTCCAATCCTCCCCTCCCCCCCTTCGACTTTGAATCCAATCAACGCTCAGCCATGAATTCCCTCATCTCTCTCTCCGGCATCACAGATGACGATCTTCTCATCATGTCCGACGCCGACGAAATCCCCAGCCCTGAAACCATCGAACTTCTCCGATGGTGCGATGGCTTCCCCTCCATTCTCCACTTAGAGCTCCGCCATTACATGTACTCTTTCGAGTTCCTGGTCGATTTCAGCAGCTGGCGAGCGACGGCAAATATTTATCGGAAAGGTGAGACCTTTTACCGGCACTCGAGGCGAAGTAATTTTATTCTAGCGGACGCGGGATGGCATTGCAGTTTTTGCTTCAGGAGGATTAAAGATTTTGTTTTTAAGATGAAAGCTTACAGTCATGCGGACAGAGTGAGGAAGACGAGCTTTTTGGATGAAGGGAGGATACAGAGGATCATTTGTGAAGGTGGGGACTTGTTTGATATGTTGCCGGAGGAGTATAATTTCAAGGAGCTTTTAAGTAAGATTGGGCCGATACCTAAATCGCAGTCGGCGATCAATCTGCCGCCGTATTTGATTGAGAATGCGGAGAGGTTTAGGTACTTGTTGCCAGGGGGCTGTGAAAGGTCGCCGGAGACGACGCTGGAGATGCCGGATTCATCATGTGGGTAATTTTATGGACGTTTAATTAAGTGGAATACATAAAGATTATTATTTTTTGAATAGTTATTCTGTCAAAGAAAGTTAGTAGCCACCTTTCATATGATGTGCTGTAGTGATAGAGATTAGAGATATTTCCGTGAAAGTTACTAATTGCATGGTAGAACAGGGAGAGTTACTGCTGTTCTTGCTCCATATTCATTTTTCCTTCAGAAAATGTATCTCATTTATTGGTTAAGAGTTTTGACTATTAACTAAAAAATTTTAATTTTGAGTTTTACAATTATAATATAATATGGGTGTGAATTTATCTAAATATTAAAAAAAAATGCTCGAACGGATTCTTTAGGGTTGTTTGGATACAGGATTTGGCCGAACGGAAGAAAGATGGATACTTTTGCAACGGCCAAGCTCTCATCATCTTCGTTACTTCCGATCAAACAGACAAATGGCGAGGAGGTGGGTGAGATTTCAGGTCCATGCCAACAAGAAGGAAGGTCATTGAATGAGGTGAAGAAGTTATTTAGCACCTCGTTCAAATCTCTAACAAATGCGAAGGAGGTCAAGCAGAAGAGCAACCCACAGTGGAGAGGAAAATTATTAATGTACGGATTCGTCCAGACATCAATTCAGACGCGCCATGTCACCCAGATACGTTCGGGGCCCAATGTATCCGTGTGATATGGCGCGTCTAGATTATTGTCGTAATAATTCGCTTAGTTGAGTGGGATATGCGGCTCCCATTCCCTTATTTTATTTATTTTTTATTTTTGGGAAAAACAACGGTGATGGCACGTGGCCCCTTTCGAAAATTACAATATCTTTCGAGTCTTTTGGATACAGGATTTGGCCGAAGAAGTGCGCGAATGGAAGAAAGATGGCTACCTTTGCAATGAGCAAGCTCTCATCATGGTCGTTAATTCCGATCAAACAGACGAACGGCGACGATGTGGGATTTCGGGTCCAGCAGGAAGAAACTTCCTCGAAGGAGGCGAAGAAGTTACTTCAAAAATATTTTAATTAAGATTGAAATGAATAATAATTATTTTTAGTTTATTATATGAGTAATAATTTATTTTGACAAAATTATGATAGTTTATTAGTTACAAATTTAGTTATATTTGTATATTTAGTTAAAATAAAAATATAGTAAATTAATTAATGAATAATTTATACTAATTATGCATATAATTTGTTATATTTTAAATAAAATTTTAAACTATGATTTTAGTGTGTACTTGCTATGAAAATTATATTCCTATGTAAAAATTAATTAATGTGTACTTGCTGTGGATATTGGATTCCTTTGTCCAAAAATCTCATTAAGAGCATAGGATCCTTATAATGTCTCATTCATTCTGCATTAACATGTCATGCATATCATAATAGCCTATTCTTTCAGATTGCCTATAAAATTGTAAGGTCCACAAGCTCATCTTAACAAAAAATTGTATTATATTTGAATTTTGATAAATTTCACTTACTACACAAATAAAAACAAATTAAAATTTAATAATAATTATTCCTAAATAAAATTTTGGTCAACTAAGAGCAATGAAAAATAAAAACAGAATGATTAAATTTTCCTCAAATTAAATATGAAGCATGATAGAGCTTCAGTTTATATATAAATCGCCTAATTAATATTTTTTTAGTACTAAAAAAATATTTTAAATGCACTTACCATACTAATTAGTTGCAAACATTAAGAAAAAAGACTTATTTTATAATATATGTTACATAATCCGAAAATATATATGTCAATATAATTTATATTAGTACTAATTTAACAAATCATTCCATTTTTATAAAAAAAGTATGGAGATATCTGATCTAATATTTTCTATTCTCACATCATTTGTATAAATAACTTAATCACTTAATTAATTATAGAATCAAAGAATAATATATAATTATCATATAAACATATAATAAAAATTAGAAATTGATAAAAATAGATTCAATAAAATTTTAATGAACATAATTCCATAATTCCAAAAAATAAATTGGGAGGTAGGAATTATGACGGGTGTGGAATCGGAGTAGGATATCACGAGCGGAATTCAGAAGTGTGAGAGATCAGAGTAGAAAATTTAGTTTCTTAAGAAACCGGATTTCTCATTTCAGTTTTCCCTACTTTTTAAATTAATTATTAAATATGTTTTTTTTTTAGTATTTTCATATAAAACGTGGTATTTTTATAATTTAGCCTATTTTTAATAATTTTTTAATAATCTGTCATTTGACCCCCTTTTTTTTCATTTTTTTTGCAAATAAAGACCGTTATAATTATTTTTGACATGTTCTGTGAACGGAACTTTTATTTGGTCCGGTGAACATACGCAACTCTACGTTCGACTGCCAGTAGAATGGCGCCACGCGTTTTCATTATTTACCGAGTGCCCCGACATCCCAACCCGGAACGGACCCAAGATTGCTCGGTATTGGTCGATTTTGCTCGGCAATAACCAATACCGAGCAAATACCTAGCAATACCGAGCAAATACCGAGTTCTACCGAGTTGTACTAAGTTGTAGAAAAACTCGGTACAACTCGGTTATTGCATGGTATTGGTCTTCACAGAGCGGTATTTCTCATTTTTGCAAAACAATACCTAGCAATACCGAGCAATACCGAGAAAATCGCGAACATAGCATTCCCGGGTTCCAGTCAGGGTCAAGACATCGGGCCGCGCAGTAAAAAGCAAGAGCACGTGACGACATGTTATTGGCGTCCGAACGTAACTCTACGTCCAGTCAGATGACATAATAATTGTTCCTGTGAACGAGTCTCAAATATGACATATATGCTGACGTTCGGTAGAATAAACTATTCGACTTGTATTACTGAGTATGTCATAAATTATAACGCTCAAGAAAAAATCATATATTTATATTAAAATATTTTGATATTGATAATATTTTAGGAATAGGTAAAAATGATTATTCCTTAATTAGCCGCCACTTGTCATTCTTAAAAAGAATTCAAAATTTTTATCCTATAAAATAGAATTATAGATATTTAGGACTTTGATTTTTTATCCCTCAAAATATACTGCGTCTCTTTGAACTAATATTCATATTATATATTTTTTAAAAATAAATAATTTGTAAAATACTTTTGGAACTAAAATATTCCCAATAAGGAATCACTTTATCCCTAGTAATTTTTTTTCCTTATCATTTTGAGGTTATTTTAACGACTAAGCAAGGTTTATAGATAAATCTCAATTAAAGATATAAAAAAAGAGGTGTGAACATTCTTATTTCTTACACTCTATCAATCGTATTAATGGAAAAATTAATGTCTAATTTTTCTGTGTGGAGATCGGATGCAGAACGTTTTGTGGAGACCAACTAGAATGCGTCATATCAACGATACCGAACGAGGAAGTACTGATGTGACGCATTATGATTAGTCTCTGGATGACGTTCGATATTCGTAAGGATGGGATCGGAAGTGATGACATCGAGCTCATCGCAGAAGAAGGGGTTAGTAGAGATCATGTCAGCCACTTTGCACCTTGGGTCAAACCACAAATCTTGGCTCGAACCATACTTGAACCAAAGATTAAACTAGTTCGAGAGGATTTACAGCTCTAATGAGTAGTCCACAAATACATTAATAGATTATTCCTCATTGAAGGTTGATGTAGAGGAAGGTAGGTTGCCATGATAATATTAAAAAAGATTTGAATAAAGAAAATTTTGGTATTCTTCATTAGAATCCCTTATAATATCATGCATTTTTAATACTTTATTTCTTTGTGATTTTAGATAGCCATAAGTCAAATGTCATGTACTCAAATTTTATTTTGCTTTCAAAACTATTATGGATGCCTTCATTTTTTTTTTCATCTAAATTTTTATGAATTTTTTTTTTTAAATAAGTTCACATATAATTTTTAAATTTGATGCAATTATCTTCAAATATTAATATTTTTTCTTCATAATAATAATAAAGGTCTTTATTTTTTTTTTAAATCATGAATTAAAAATAAGCTAATCAAATATATGAGTTTAGCATTTAAATATAATATATCGTGTTTTTAAAAATATTGAAAAAAAAAAGAATATGGTATCTTGAAATAAATATTATCTAGCATTTTATAATGTCTGTGATTAGATAGATCATGTCTTTTAGGCTTCATTTGGAACAACTTTTTTATTATTTTTAAGGAATTCTTTAGTACAAAAATTTTTATACTAAAAAATTAATTTATGCTTCATTTAGAATAGCTTTCTTATTGCTTTTTAAAATAGATTTCTAGTATAAAAAGTTCTTGAACTAGAAATTTTGATTCTAGGTAGCTGCTTTAGAAAACAGTAAGAAAGCCGTCCCAAACGAAGCCTTAGAAAGTAGTCAGAAAACTATCACAAACAAAACCTTAACCAAATCGAAACAAATAATAGCAAAAGGTTAAGAAAATGGTACAAAAAGGTTGTTAAGAAAATCTATCTATTAATTTATTTTTTTTGTTAGTAATGACACAAGTGGTGGGCTACTTGGTAAAATAACCTCCTATATCCATATTTCTAAAAACTATTGAAGTTATATCAATTTTGATATTTGGTTACTTCACTATTTCTATCAAATTCTAAAATAATACGCTATTATATATATTCAACATATTTTGTTGAATAAACTTTTTAATTAAAATAAAACTCCTATTGTTAATTCAAATATTTCTCTGAGCAATATACAAATCTTACTCACAAGAGAATCTAAATAAAGGAGTTTTATAATATTTTTATTGCTCAAAAGTAAACAACTTTAGATAATAAATTGTGCTCCTAAGCTTGATTTCTGAACACCTATTTGTGAATGAGACTAGAGTAAAAAATTATATAAAGAAGTTATATTAAAAGATAAATACATACATAAATAATAAAATCTTATCATAAGAAAAAAATATTCTAATTATATCTCTTTAATTACATGAGATATACATTAATATTTTTATGATATAAAATAAGCCCAAATGTTGCCATTAATTTCTTCAATCTGATCAAATTGACCCATGAGATTAATCTTTTTTAAGCATATTGGTTGACTCGAACTCAGCATGAGCAATTTACCTATTTTAGGTTATATACTTATAATTTGAGATAAGATTTGTTAATTATATCTGTTTGATTATATGAGATGTACAATTAAAATTTTCAAATATAAAATAAGGCCATATGTAGCCCCTAATTTGTCAAATCCAAATTAATTAATTTTGACTTCAATTCTTTTATTTCATTTTCGAATTTTTGTCTTCGAAATACATGAGATTGTTGTTGATGCATCATCATAAAATTATCTTGATCAGCACGAATCTCTGTGCAAAAATCAAGTTGGAAACTTCAAAAATTAAATCCGGGAGCATCTGAACTCCGATTTCAGCGAGCTTATAGTCAATCTGAGCGTCTCGGAAATACGAACCCAACGACAGCAAATTCAACTCAATCCAAGCCCAAAAGAGCCCAAATCAAGCGCCCGAATTGCTGTTGGAAAGCTCGTACCACAATTTGAGTCACCAAACGGTCTCCGATTTTAACGAGATTATAGTCAAATCGAACGGCTCGACGAGACGAATCCAACGAGCCCAATATAGCCAAATTCCGACATCACTAAGGCCTTCAAATGTCCAACGAACGGTGCGTGATCGAAGGATTCAATATCAGCCGTCCATTCGGCCACTCCCTATTTGCCCTTGATCTCACACCTATTTACGGGCTATGCCACTCCAAAAAAACTATAAATAGACCCCTCATTTATCATAAGACGGGACCCCCAAGAAAGAAGAAGAGAAGAAGAAGAGAAGAGAAGGAGAGGAGAGAATAGCTCCTCCTCGATTACCGTCGGAGTTCTTCCCGTCGTCAGAACGACGCCAGAATCCCATCGGACGCCCGAGTGACGCCGGAACTCTGCTCGACTTTATAACTGAATTTCAATACAAAAGAAACTCATTATAATCTGATCATCCTTACTTGTTGGATGAATCAGCCTTTTGTATCTCAAACTACACTAGTGGAACTTTTCAACTGGGCATGGCCCCGTTGTTTTTGCTCTTTTTTGGGTTTTCCACGTAAAAATCCTGATGTTCTTTTATCTTCTGTTTGTTTGTGCTAGATATTCGTACAACACTCAGACGAAAATTTTCAACTCTACCGCCGCATATATTCTAGTTCATTCCTTACCAGGGATTTCAAAGGAAAAGCTTGTGTATTAAAAGATTTATGAAAAGGTTTTGTCCCACACTGTCCATGAATTGAAGTAGCAGTTGACATTAGGTAATCAGGTTGGTCTTAAAATAATAATAATATAATAGAGAGGTATTTTGGATATTTTATGGCCCTTCCCCCCAAGAAATTCATTTTGCCTTAATTTTATCAATCCCAAGCGTCTTTGACCATCCCATCAATTTGTAATTTGCAACTGCTGGCTCACTTAATTTCACGATTCTCAAATCTATTCTTCCCTCTCAAATTTGACATTCAAGACATCGCCGCCTTCATCTTCGCAGCCCTCTTCTTCCCAATCTCATTCGATTCAAGAGGTCGATGTCAATTTGTACTTCACAGTATCTCGCAAATCGCAACCTCCATCACTTGATCGCTCGCAGAGTCTGGAAGAATTGTTATGCCAAGGTTTGGCTTTTCTTTCCTTTGGTCTGGAGTCTTTGTTTTATTATTTCTTTTACGTTAAAGGAAACAAGAAACCCATCGAAATCTTTCATTTGGATCTTGTAAGTTTTGTACTCTAGTTATTTAATTTGTTAAGAGCAACTGGCATGTGCTTTGGTTATTTATGAATAAAAAAATTCAGATTATCACTGGATTCGAATTCCCTCTACTAGCAAGAAAAAAAATCTCAATTTCTCAGCACTTTTGATCAAACCTGGATGAAACAAACATGATTGTTCCTAACTGCAACCATCAAAAGCTTTCCTCCTCTTAATTGCCCAGTGAAGCTTTTCATCAAGCTCATCATAAAAAATATTAGCCTTAACCTAACAGTTTTGGTTCAGTATTACAAATTCCTTCTTTTCAGCCATTTCGTATTTTAGCAGAAGCTTCAGCTGCTCATGAAATCGCATGAAAAGTATTTTAGCAGAAAATCGAATGAAACTGTAGGGGAAGACTTTGTTTTTCATAAAAAAAAAATTGAGGCAAAAAAGTTACTTGAATAATTTCCAGTGTCTCACTAATGCAACTTCAATGTAGCCAGAGAAAGTCTTGTAAAATGCAGAATCAATGAAGTTTCAAACATATGAGACAAAAAAACTTACAACTCAAACCTGGAGTTCTAGGCTATGTTTGGGATAGCTTTCTTTCTGCTTCTTAAATCAGTTTTCTAGTACAAAAATTTAATTTTCATACTAAAAAACAGCTTAAAAAATAGTAAAAATATCGTCCCAAATGAAGCATTAATGGCCGCTGAAGAGAGACCAGCTACAATGGAATGGGAACTTCCATGCTCTGAAGCCTGAGGGTGACAGCCCTCTTATGGGCCTCAAGTCCTTCCACATCTGCCATCTTGGCCACATAAGGACCCAGACTCCTCAGCCCTTCCTCTGTAAGGGATTGGACAGTGATGTATTTAAGGAAGGAGTCCAATGACACCCCACTGTACATTTTTGCATACCCGTAGGTAGGGAGGACATGATTTGTCCCGCTAGCATAGTCGCCAATGCTCTCTGGACTCCATTGCCCCAAAAATACAGAACCTGAAACATAACATTTAGTGCTCTTCATAAGTAATTCCTTTCATGATCATCCTAAAATTGCAAGTTTTACTTCGAGTCATTGAGAATTAAATATAGGCTTCATTTGGGACGGCTTTCTTAATGCTTTTTAGAACAATTTTTTAGTACAAAAGTTTAAATTTTTATACTAGAAGCTGCTTTAAGAAACAGTAAAAAAAGTTGTCCCAAACGAAACCATAATTGTAGTGATGGGTAGTTTACCGGCATTCTCAATCAAACCTTCCCACTTCTCTGCATGTTTAACATTTATGATCAAGTGCTCAGGAGCATACAAGTTTGAGAAGGAAATTGCCTGAAAAAAAAAAAAAAAAAACAGTAGAAATTTGAGCATAAAATTGGGTGAAGTTGACTTTTTTTTTTTTCGGTTACGAGAAACGTCCGCTGCCACGTCAGGCTTCACCGAGCGTGTTTGGCGGGGTTTACCCGGCCGACCTACCAGGCCACCCACGCCACTGTACCCGCAGTCGGCGCTTTGGGGCCCCCACTAAAAGGGTGACTGCCGGTGAAGTTGACTTGACTTGATCTTTATAACAAACTGCTTAGTTACCTCAGCAATATCAAGAGCAAAAACAATAAAGCTGTGATCAAGTGCTTTTGAAGCAAATTGGCCTCTGGGAAGGCCTGCACATTGTTTATTGATTTCAGCCTCAATGGCAGCAATATCCACACCATCTCCGGCAATGACAAGAACCACCTGACTGTCAGGCCCGTGTTCTGCCTGAAAAAGACAAGTTGATCAGCAATGGTAGTGTGGAAGCAAGTTCCTTCAAGAAAAACTACCAGTAGAGACCTGTGATAGTAGGTCTGCAGCTACATGAACTGGGTTGGCATACTTGTCAGCGATGACTAAAACTTCTGAAGGACCAGCAGGCATGTCTATGGAAACCATCGCTTCACTGTTCTGCATGAAAGGAAACAAAAGGAGAATCTCAAAACCCACTTTCTAAAAGTAGGGAGGGCAAAGTAATAAGTCTTGAATATTCCATCAAATTAAAGTAAAGCAGCTGACTTGCCAACCCTAGTGATAAGTATGACAAAGAACTGGAGAAAAAATGATTGCAGAAGAAAGAAAGAAAATAAGATTGTTGAACTTATCATTAATGCTGTCAAAACCGGGTTTAGGGTCGGGTTCAGGTTGAACCCGAATCTGACCCGACACTTTTTAACCCAACCCATTTTTACAAACAGGTTGATTTTTCGGACCCAAACCCGACCCGTTGGGTATGTTTTACTAAAATATTTTTATTTAATTTGATTTATTTAAACCTAAATCGAATTAAGGTAAGATTTACTTCAATCAATTTAAAATAAGCAAGGCTTAATTCAATTTGGGCAACATGATTTATTATTTTTTAGAAATATCATTTACTTATTTCATAACAATCTTCTAAAACCCTCCTAAATCAGTTAAAAACGGGTCAAACCAAGTTAATTTCGAGTTTACTAGACCCGAATTTACAAACGAGTCAAAATCCCTAACCCTAACCCGACCCAATTCGGGTTCGGGTCGTCGAGTCGTGTCAAATATTGACACCCCTACTTATCATCAAGGCCATTAATCTTATTCTAACTATCTGGGGTCGCCTTTATGCATCCTCATTTTCAATACATTCATTCTTAAAGTTTCATGAGATGTTAAACTTATTCTTCACAAATCATTTTGAATAACTCTTATCCATGTTGCCTTAGCTCTACCCCTTTTTCCTTCATAACTCTGATTATAATTTTATCTATTAGTCTAATGTGCATTTTCTATATTTCATTATATACATACAAATCATTCAAGTCTATTGTGAACTAACTTAACTTCAATAGATGTCACTTCAATCATTCCACTAATATAATTAATTATTAATTTATACTTTCTAAATTTTTCACACATCCATTTTGTTGAGGGAAGAAGGGATTTAGGCATGTCTTATTTAGTAGAGGAAGACAATATTTAAAATAAGATTATGAATAAAATGTCTAGGAGAACACCTCACTAAACATGGTCCAACTAGAATGAACAAAGCTAATGTAAACACTCCCCCATCAAATCAAAGCAACATCAATCAGCTTTAGATTACTGCATATTTAGAAAATTAAAGCAGACCCAAAGATTTGGTAAGTATATATGCATTATAGTGAGCAGAAGCTCCTAAGCAAAGAGGTAGATGCACCTAAATTCCTTGGGCTATGCAGTAAGGGAAAGCAAAGAAATAACTAGGACAAAACAATTATCTTTTTTCCTTTTCTTTTCTCATACATGGCAAGAGTTGTGGAGATCAAAATTTAAATAGAGAAATACAAGATAGTTGTGTTAAGTCATTATTTCATGTCTTCAATATGCAGTGATGATTTTTGGATTTTATCAGTTTTACGTTTAGAAGATTTGGCTAAGTCGATCTTTATCAAATCCAACAGAATATCGGATGTTCACTTATCTAAGTTGATTGTATAAGATAATCAATACAGGGTCAATCCAACGTCTTGTACAATGGAAAAAGAGTCTCTAACCTGCTACGAAGACTGTCATGAGGTCATTGTAAAGCACGATATAAAATTTCAGCATACAGAATGTCAGTTTCTGTCAAGGTACGTTCTTGACTTAACAATAAGATGCTAAGGTATTTTGCAGCCTATTTTCAGATTCCAAAAAAGAAACGAATTTGTGGGACTTATATTTGAAATTTTCAGCCTTTTGTTATTATTAGGTAAGTCTCACCAAACTAGACACTGAATATTGATCTCTTTGGATGTTAAGTTCATGCTTGTTCAACTGTGAAGCTTTATATGATCTCATCTCTTATAGTTGATTTTCTTTTGTTAGGAATTCATCACACAAAACTTAGTTTTCTTTCTTCATTTATTTGGATCAATAGTAGCTGCTAGTTGTTTCCATTAGAGGGTCTGCTTCTGAATGATCATTGCAGGCTAGATTATGTGATTTCTATTGCACCAGAAATTAAACGAACCAAGTTATTTCATTGTTTTACCCATTCTTTTAAATCACATATCATTTTCATCAAAACATAAAAGATTGACACATTTTGCATAAATAAGAGGAAGGTGTTAGGAAATACTTGAGAAATACAAGTAATCCCTAACGAGAGAGATGAATACAGCAAACGAACAAGATTCGGATGAAAAATTTCAGCAAAACAACACCTTTGATTGAAGGAAATCAACTAAATGAAGAAACAGAACAAGATACAATTGATCCTCAACTCGAGAGGAGGATCTTCTCTCCCAATTCCAAGATAAATCTAGGGCCCAAGACACCAAGACAAGAACTCCGAAAACCTGCCATAAAACATGCATAACCCTAACCCTAAACAACTCTTACTATTTAATCCATAATTCCCTAATTTCAAACTCCCGATTCAAACTTTTCCCTCCCTCTACTATATATATAAGTAAATTTATGTCTGAAAGATAATAACATAAATTTGGTTTTTGAAGTTGGCACATTAAATCAAGTTTTTATCAAGCGTTTCAAAGAATCATAGCCATCATTACAAAAAAAAGGAAAAGAAAATAAAAGAAAAGCACATATTGATGCAATATGTATCATCGAAAGAGCTTTAAGTGTTGATGCTAACATAAGACTTAGAAAAATATGAAACGTACTTGGAGAATCATTTTTGCAGCTGTAACATACTGATTTCCTGGACCAAATATTTTATCAACCTGCATACCATCATTGCTTTAGCAAGATTCCAGTAAACACATGTGCTGATCACAATAAGGAAGCGCCAAAGAATTTGAACAGAAAAGTCGCCACAAAGAGAGAAAAAAAACATATTCATTCATGTGAAATTGACAGAGAATGTCTGGTACAGAACATACAATACCTCACTTAAAAGCATTCAATCAATGAAAAAAAACCAAAACCAGAGAGTCAGAGACCATAAAGTTTAAATGACAGGAATAAAATAAAGTAGTCTTGAGAGCGGCCTTCTAAAGATATTTGAAAATTTGTAAAAGATAGATCTTCTGTCATAAAATCATTTACAAGCATTTAAGTAAGCCTTCCTGATAGACCTCAGCATAGGAAGTGTCTCAGGTACTTATTTTATTGGCACGAAATATTAATCAATCACATAAATAACATTTTCAATCATGGGATAGTCATGGAAGACATAACACAACCTCTCAGAAGTCTTAGGTTTCATTTGTGACGACTTTTTTACTGCTTCTTAAAGCAGCTTTATAGTTAAAATTTTTTAATTTTTGTACTAAAAAAACTGCTTTAAAAAACAATAAGAAAGCCGTCACAAACTGTGGGCTCCGAAAATTCGGCCCCGGCCTCCCCGCCGCGCGATTTCTTTTTTATATT
>NW_021319682.1:12997851-13078774 GCF_001605985.2 Dendrobium catenatum | reverse complement strand
ATAGGCGGTTTTCCGGTCCGTCGTACACATCGAGGACGGAAGCCTGAGTTTAGGGGTTATACCTTCGGGGCCGGTGGACCGGCGGATCGGCGGCGGCTCGTGGACCGAGGCAGGAGGGCAAGCATGAGCAAATATTACTTGTAATTAATAACTAATTATTAATTATAATAATAATTAAATAATTATAATTAATAATTAATAACTAATTATTAATTAATTATAATTAGTAAACTAATCACAATTATAATTGATTAATATTAATCAATTATAATCAGTAATTAATTACTAAATATTAATTAACTATAATTAATTAATTAATTATTATCATAATTAAATAATGATTAAAATAATTAATAATAATAAGTAAAGTAAAAATTAAACCCTCCCCCCTCTCATGGTTCGGCCGGATTTACGGGATTAGGCCGAAGAAGCATGCGGTAGGGAGAAAGTTACCTTTACTAAATATTAATTAACTATAATTAATTAATTAATTATTATCATAATTAAATAATGATTAAAATAATTAATAATAATAAGTAAAGTAAAAATTAAACCCTCCCCCCTCTCATGGTTCGGCCGGATTTACGGGATTAGGCCGAAGAAGCATGCGGTAGGGAGAAAGTTACCTACACAGCCGCGAGCTCCTGTTCTTGCGCCCGACCAAAATGCCGTAACTTCCGCCCCGACAGGTAGGGAAAGTCGTCGAAGCAACGAAGTCGAACAGCAATGGGGGCGCCGAAGGAGCGTAGTCGATCGACCGCGAAGGAGCAGGAGCGAAAGGGAGAAAGTCACGATCGTAGCTAGCGAGCTCCGGTGTGGCTTCCGATCAAAAGGACATAACTTTCGATCCTACTGGAAGGGAAGTCGTCGAATAGAGAAGAGGGGGTCGGAGGGAGAGAGCGTGAGCGGGAGGAAATCGGAGAGTGAGCGGGATCGTGAGAGAGAGTTCGGAAGAGGGAGAGCTCGGGGAAGAGAGGAAGGGAGGCCGAAGGCCTCGCTCTCGCTTCCTTTTAACGACGCGAGGCCGTCGTGTGATGAAATGACGCGAGGTCGTGCGATGACATGCGAGCCTGCGATGTGTTTCTACAGAGGGCAGGTGAGATTTGATTTTTTTTTTCTTTTCTCTTTTTTTTGTTACACAACAGGTCAACGCAAACGAAGCCTTAGTCAACTGTTTTGTCGAGTCACCTTTTGTTCAGCTAATTTTATGATAGTATGAAATATATTATTCACATAATACACATCTAATAAGGCCATAAATTTTCCTCAATTCTTGCAGGCAATCTTTACTCTTCTTATTGTAGTAAATGGTTAAATTCAAGTAGGAGCCATACATAAAATCAAATTAATCATATCATCAAGGGACATTAGTTCAAGAATATCTTATGGCTTAGTTGGTTTCAAGTTCACATCACCATCTTTGAATATTGTAACATGCCAAATGCAAGGCATGAAATCGGACAACAAAAAGTGCAAATTGCCTTCCCGAATGTAAGTAAGCCATTGCTCTCTCTAATAAAGAAAAAAGTAAAATTCCTAAGGTCACTTGGATGTTGGTAAGTTGTGCAAATTTCTGCTTCAAATGTAGTAAAATTGAGATAGAATAATGAGCTCAATTAATAATATGGATTAATAAAATATGGAAATAAAAAAAATGGTAGTCGTTAGCAAATATAAGTTAAATGCATTTCAGAGCTTGAGTGAGTAGCAGCGTGAAAGCCAAAATAGTTAGCAAATGCGGGAAGGAAGAAGATGTAATATTACAAGAACTACTGCTTCAAAAAATCAAAAGAAAAGACTAAAATTTAGTAGCAAAAGGAATTCTTAGCCAGAGCTCATCCCCTAGCAAAGTTATATCATCGGCCTTCTAAAAGATAAATGATGGGGACATCAGATTTCGACACGTGTACCATCGCCGACGGCGCAGATCGACGGCTATGATCCAGAGCCTCTACTTTTGAGTTTATAGCTTATGTCATTTTTTTTATTATTAGTTTTTCCGAGTTTGCCCCTGAGGGCATTGTTTGACTTATGTAGCCCCGAGGGCATTGTTGTCTTTTCTTTTCTTTCATTTGGAGCCTCCATATATGAGGCAATATGCATTGTAATTTGTTTTAGTTTTGGATGAAATGAAATTAACCTCGTGTTCTCTTTGTGAGTGCAACCTCTCTCTCAAATCTCTTAGTGAGTTTTGAGAGGAGCTAGATCTCTTTGTGAGTTCTAGGCCGGTCGGCGGCAGCCGGCAGCAGCGGCAATTGGTGGGGTTAGCCGGCGGACGGTAGCAACAAGCGACAGGCAGCAGGTGGCGATGGAGATAGTGGCCATCGTGGATGGTCAAGGAAGCACTTGAGCGGTGTAAAGCTTTCACGATCAAATTGGGCGAGAACACTTTACCTCAAAAATAAACTAAAATAGAATACCGTACATTTACTTTACCTTGGATTTGCTTTTCATCCAATCAAACACTAAAAAGTAAAAAAGTAAAGCATTTACTTTTCTTCCAACCAAACAACCCTTTAGTAAATTCACTGAACCTAATCATGCACAATTAAACCCAATATTGGCCTGCTTATTGAGCTCAAATTCAAATGACCCTAATAACTTATTCATCAATGCAAAAAAAAGGCAAATGAGCACTTATGCATTCTTACTAATTCGAGTTAACTAATCAAGTAATGCTGTCACAGACCAACATCCTCTAGTTGCAAAGAACTTCACTTCAAAAGCTTTGCAATTAAAGATACCACAACTTTGGAGGTTAGTCTTATGTTACACTAGGCCAAAAATGTTCTTCTTGTTCTTAGAAGATAACGAGGCTTTCCATTCATTGCACAAAAGTAACATCACATTATCTCCACATTCCAAATTGGTGTCAAGCATCCCAACATAGCCCTTAGTCTTCAACCCGACAACAATTCAACAAGTTCCCCTATTTTCCGCTACCTACAACTTACCAGTGTGCGACTCCACTATTTTTCTAGCATTGAGAAGATCTACAGCTTCTTCCAAATTATTTTTTGGTTTTGCAATGTCATCTTGTCTTTGATGTGATTCTTCTGCAACAACTTCCCTAGATCTATGTATGATCTTTTGAAGCCTTTAGAGCCCTACAGCATCATCGATGGTTCCTAATTCTGGTGGATTCATCTTTGAATCTCTCTTTTAAGTGATCTTCTATTTCTAACTCTATGGCTGGTTGGCAACACTTAATGATATGGAAAAAGGTTCTTTTATAATCGAACAACTGAAGCACACATTTAGGTAACACCGTCGTGGAACGTCTAAGCAATATAAGCATGTATCAGGATGGATGAGGTGAAAAGAATATTAGATGAACAATCACACATTATTAAGGACATAAACACCAAAAAGAAAAGAAAAAGATCTAACATTGTTGGATATCCTCCTCATGAAATATATTAGACATTTACACTTATTGCACCAGCAAAGCCAAAGAGAACAGAGCAACTAAGTACAAATATAAACATAAAAAAACCAAACAAAGAAGGAAAAACAGTGCCTTAGCAAAATCTGAAGGGAGAGTCTTAAGGAAAAACAGTGTCTTAGAATAATTCAAAGGGAAAGTAATATGAACTCTAAAGCAACAGCGGAGATTAAACTCAGCTCAATAAAAACAGTACCTTTGGACATGACTCGGTACCCCAAGCCATAGCAGATATTGCCTATTAATTGGAATAAAGTTAGAATTGCCAAATCAAAGAAAACAAAGAAGTTTCAGGTAAGGAAAATGCAAGAACATTCCACCTGAGCACCCCCAGCTTTTAATATGTGGGTTACACCAGCTTTTTTCGCGCAATAAAGAACCTCCTATTGGAAAAACATGAATATTAACTTCCAACATAATGGAAGAGATTAGGCTACCTCTTAGATATAATACCTTGCATATGGTTCCATCACTTGATGGAGGTGTAGCAAGAACAATAGTCTTACACCCTGCAATCTGGGCAGGCTGCCTCACAGAAGATACAAAAAGTTAACCAGAAAGCTAATTAGATCAAGAAAAAACTGATATAGAATATGCATTAATACCACTGAGAGCATCAAAGCAGTTGATGGTAAGACAGCAGTTCCCCCTGGTACATATAAACCAACTGAGCCAACACACCTTGCAATTCGTTTACATTTGACACCCTATACAAGTTTAGTTTATTTAAACAAAGCAGAAAAATTGTTAATATAAGAAAAAAAGAATAATTACACTCATGTTCTCGATGATCCTCTCAGGAATCCTTTGTGCTGCATGGAATGCATATATGTTGTCAAATGCTACATCAAATGCTTCTCTCACTTCTTGATCGATCTGCATTTCCACATAAGCAAATTTTAGGCATTTGTGCATGCGGATACATGTTTCAAATAGCAGATAATGCTTAAGGAGTGTAGAAAAGTCAGGGTTAACTACAAATTGCAGCTGGTTCTACAGTTATACTGCAACATACAAAAAGAATATCAAAGATACACCACAAATAAGAACATATAAGAGAAATGTTAACTTTCACACACAACATAATACTACATTGTCTACATGGAAATGTCTGCTCTAACTCAAACATGCACAAATCCTTATCCTAGCTGCTCTTGATCTACGTCATGATTGCGTTTAATTACTAAGCCAATGGAACTCAGGTTAGGAACTATTCTACTTATTCTTGGAAAATTATTACACTATTACCAAGAGATATTATAAATCTCACTCAGTAGTCTAGTTTTTTGCTTTAATTATACTAAAAGTCAAGGATATATATATATATATATATATATAGCAAAATCAAGACTCCATTAATTCTAGCTTCATTAATTATGCTTCCATTCATGCTCCAATAAGTTCGGTTATCCTCCACCTTAACACCTTCCTTATTCACTACATGCCACCTAAGTGATCCATGGGATTATTAGTACAATCTCATCTATTTGCGGAGTATTGTAATTATTATATAATTATTATTCTGTCATCTAATTAATATGTGGACTACTGTAATTATTACTCCCTAATTTGTATCTGATTTTATAGGTTCCCTACAATAAATTCTCCTATCAATACTACATAAATATTAGAATAAAACACTCAACCAACTCTCCTCAATTCTTGTCATGATATCAAAGCCCTTGGCTTTTTTTTTTTATACTTTTTTTCTTTTATTCCTCTATTTTTCTTCCTTATAATTTGATTGTAGCAGCCTTTATTGCTATATTAGCACAATCATGTGGCCTTCATTGTTGCTCTGTTTATTTTATTCCCCTACTTTTTCTGGTGTTGCAGCTTTCACTGATGCATTATAATAATCTTCTAGCCTCCATCATTGCACTTTCCTACTTTTATCCTATTTTTACTATAAATATAGCCTTCATTACTATATTAGCACAAATATTTCTCATTATTGCCGCCTTCATCACCACATTGCCACAAATTGGTCACTTTTACTATATTGTCACAAACATTTTCCACTGTTGCAGCCATCATCGCTACATTGCTGCAAATTAGCCTCATTATTGCAACCTTCATTACTACATTTCCGCAAACACTATTTAAAATTGTGTACCAAAGGAGCGCCTCTATGCATTCTGAAGGAAAAACACAATGAGGTGCTCATTGGTTCTGTGAGGAGCGCCTCACCTCAATTTCTTTGAGGCATGCGCCATTTATAACTATAATTTTTAATAGAAATATAAGTAATAAAATCTAATATAATACGTTACATACTCAAATAATCTCTATGCATCACTTGTGCATGAATGCAATTTCACGGTCATAGAATGTGTGCCTCTCCTCTCACGCAATCCCTTCTCCACTCCTCATGCACACTGCTGACCATCTCCTACTTAGCCATGGTAAATGGAGAGGATGACGAAGATGAAAAGATGGTGCCACAAAGGATGCCTTCTGAAAATGCTAGAGAAGTGTGCAAACATATTTGTATGGATATTGGAAGGTTCTTTTATGAGAATAGCATCCCATTTAATGTGGCAATGTCTCTTCTTATTTCAACATGATCCGTTCCGATTCTCCCTATTCTAAATGTTTTTTTTTTCAAAATTTAGTAATGGCACTCCAGAGTTACAGTGACTTGCTACTATTAAAGTATTAAACTTACATATTTGACATCTGAATTGGAGCGAAATTAGAGTCTATACAATCAAGTTCAGAACAAATCAAGAAATAGTTTAAATATCTTGAGGATTAACTTCTTGATTTACATAATGTATAACAAGAGATTAAATGATAGAAATTTGAAGAAAAATACTATTAAAGAAAAATACATTAAAAGATTACAAGAACTTTTGATTTTAGAGAGTGAGAGAGAGAAACTTATTGTGTTAAATTTATTTTAAATTATTATGTTACTTGTTCTTACTTTGATACATTATCTAACTTTGATTGTTTCACAACACTTCTACTTCGCACAATTTGTTACTTGATACTTTGTGCAATTGATTACTTCTTACTATGTTAGGATATTAATATGTTACTTTTAAATATGTAAATAATTTAACATGTTAATATATTATTACATCATATTTTGATGAGTGTACAATAATTTCTACTTACGCAATTTGTTGATTCTAAGGCGTAAACCTCACCTCATAGATAAAAAATGCCTCAATACCTAATTGTGCAATTTAAAATCCTTGCCACAAATTGGTCCATTATATTTCTTTCCTTTTTTTCTTGTGAACAAAGCCACAATTTTCCTCTCCATAGATAATAATAACAGTAATTATATACCCTTGTGATAAAAAGTGCTTGTAAAACTCAAGATAATACTTGGTTGAAATTAAATTTCAGCAATCTCCACACAAACCACATGTGAAGAAGAGGAATAACAAGGAAAACTTTGTAATAGACTAAATAGGGAAGAAATAAACAAGATACAATGGATCCTCAATTGGAGAGGAGGATCTAGCTCTCACAATACCTAGTCGGTGGCTAGAGCCCAAACAAAAACCTAAGAGCTCTCCAAATTTCAGCAAATACAAGATCACCCTAACCCTAGGGACAAATCCTCTTTAAAACATACAATAATAAAGAAAACCCCAAAACAGCCCCTACCTTTCAAATTGCCCTCCTAATCCTACCTTAATCCTTTCTCGAATTGGCACTGCTGGGCCCCACCCCAAGGAACCGACTATGCTAGATAGAACTTCTTGTTCCACCTGCTGTAAACCTGGACTGGTTAAGGACTGATCTAACACCTTGATCCAAGGTTCTCTTGAAATTAAGATATGCAATCAAAATCCATTGGAAGAGTTATGAAACATTTTTCAAATATCGATTGAATGGAAATAATTACCTAAAATGGTCAAGATTTGTTCATAGATTTTTTAAGAGAAGAAAATTGAGCCACTTACCAGACAAAAAAAATTGGGACAATCTTTTAGAAATTATCAGACAAGTTTGAAATGGATAACATACATTGATTCGCTTGAGATAGAATATGAAAAAGTTCAGACTTTATCAATTTTTGCACCAATCAATGTTCCCCCGAGACTAGCATTCCTCCACATTCTTGCTCACTTCATGTCACCACAGTGATTAATACAATTATTAGAGATATTTCAACAATCTGTGGACTAGTGTAATCATTCTACAATTATTATTCTGTCACCTCATCAATTTATGGACTATTATAATTATTCAATATTTTTTATTCCTTGATTTTGTCTATTTTCTATTAGAAAATCTATTGGCATTTTGTAAATACTACACAAAAGATGGAATAAAATAGTCAATTAATTCTCCTCAATTCTTTTATGATCAGTTTTCTATGGTTACTGCATACCCTAATGAATATCTAAAATCCTTCATATCAAATGCTTCAGCTGTAGTTTCCTGCAGGAACAATTGGAGTGGATTGGCTTACTCAGACCATGATATCATGGTTAAGAATGTATTTGAGAAGATATATGCCTGACTTAAACTGATCATCTTTTGCAGACAAGTCAAGAACAAAAAATAGAACTGGAATAGATTAGAAAAAATATAGAACACCGGCCAAGTCAAGAAAAAATTTGTGACAATAATAATAGACTATAACTTATGCCCATTACTGGATAACAGTAATGTTAATTAACACATGCAAGATGAGAAAGATAGATATATTCAAGCACGTGCAAAGCAAACAAATAACTTGTACATGAAAAACAATTATCAATTCATGTGAATCAGCTCACCTCAGGATCTGGCAGATCAGAAACATGTTCAACGATTCGTTCCAGTGTAACCTTATCAAATTTTATAGTATAACTGCATAAGCATTAATTGAAATCATTAGATATTGCATAAAACAAAGGTGAGGGAACAAAAATAAAAAGTTTGTTAAGCAGTATTCAAGAATGGGGATTCAAGAAGCACCAACTCTACAACAGCAGCATCGCCTCTACTTTGGACATCATCCACAATAGGTTTAACCTAATTTCAGGTAAATCGCAAGTCAATTAAGGCTTCGTTTGGGACGGCTTTCTTACAGCTTCTTAAAGCAGATTTCTAGTACAAAAATTTTAATTTGTATACTAAAAAACTGCTTTAAAAAACAATAAGAAAGCAATCTCAAACGAAGCCTAAGAATGCTATCCTCGTGGCATGAAATGAAAAATGATGTCTCTTAAAAAATTTAAATACGAAAATTCTCACCACACCAAAGATTGATGTAAAATCAATGCGAGGACGTGTCTTGAGCTTGTGAACCTCAACATCCTTAAGATCTGATAGCCGGTACGATTTCATTGAACACTGGATAGTTTGAGGTCTGTAATCTGCGCAAGTAATCAAGGCAAAGTAGGTAATGAATCGAAAACTCAGAGTGAAAGAAAAAAAAACTAACTTTAGAATTAAAATAATTGCTCCGCTCAAATCTCTGCAACAATATGGGGTCCAGATTAAGTAAAGGTATAATCCATCCAGGAGTAGGTAAACTGAATGGAAACTGAGCAGAGGTTCAAAAAGAACTAGTTCACTGTCAACTAACAGAACCAAATCAGAAATATTCCAGGGCAAAATCAACCAGAAGATAGACGCTTCAGGATGCACTTGTCACGTTTAGGAAAGCAGAATGCTCGGGAAAGACCAATGATCTGTGTGCTAAAAACTTGACTAGGCCTTGTAAACGAAGAAAATGCAGCTTCCATCAACAAATTTTATCCTGCATTCCAGTTGAGATAAATAATAAGATAGAGCATCCAAAGTTCCGAAAGATCTATGGCTGATGATTGCAAATTCTCACTAGCTTCAACTTATATTACCACAAACATCATAACAAGTGTTCTCACGTCTTCTAGACGTGAAAACAAGCATGCCCTAGCCTCAAAATAGCATTCCAAAGCTTCATATAGTAGGCATAGAGGGGCTAGCCCATCTCCGGAGAAGAACGAAGAAGGCGAAAATAACCCAAAAAACTCAGCAAAAAATAAAAAATGTCAGACAATCGTGGCAAAGTAGAAAGAAATCCAATAACGAATTCCAAAACGAAAGCTTTCAAGAAGGTTCTAATGGCATCACTATAATTCTTCGTGGGCCAAACAGATGGGTAACCAAAAGCGCGATTTTGATTTCTCTCATGAGGATAAATATCGAGATGAGAGAGAAAAAGAACAAAGCGGCCGGAGTTACCTGTGAAAGTTGCAGAGTCGTCGGCCACGGCAGCGGCTGCAGCGGCGGCGGCGCCCAACAAAAATTTCTCAAGTATGATAGGTAGAAGAAATGATATAAATGAAATTGTACGCGTTTAGACTTTAGATCATAGTACTTTTGATCGAAAAAGAAATCTGATTTCTTTCGTACCCCTCGCTCGATGAGAAAATGGTTTAGACTTTAGATCATGTTGCGACTCGGGTTGCGCGTGTCGGTCTATATAAGAAATATTGAGAGGATCAGACTGATCAATGGCTCATGGATTCGTCATAGGGAGTGTAGGATGGACGCACGGGGTAGTTCCCTTGCCGCAGTTTGCGTGCACAGGCTAACTGGACTTGATTCCAGTCTGAGGGTTTTTGTCGGTGTTATATACTTATATGACTCAAATTTATATTTTTTAAACTATCCTTTAAAAAAAAAAAATCTAGGGGACAGCATGAAAAAAGAATCCATGTAGTTTATCCGAACAGTGGGATTGTTGTTGTTCATCATCTTTCATGAATTATAAAAAAAATTATCTTGATGGAGCACGAATCTTTAGGTAAAATCACATTGGAAACTTTCAAAATTAAATCCAGAGTCATTCAAACTCCGATTTTAGCAAACTTATAATTGAATTGAATGTCTCGAAAAGACGGATCCAATGACATATAATTTGACTCAATCTAAATCTAAATGAGTCCAAATCAAGAACCCGAGGCGCATTTGAATTGTTCAAACCATAAATTGGATGACCAAATTATTTTGAAATGTGACATGCTTATAGTATAATCGAGCGACTCGACCAAACGAATCCAACAAGCTCAAGATCGTTGAATTCTAACATCATTAAGGAACTTAAATTTTAATATATGATATATGATCAAGAGAGTCGATATCAGTCGCCATTCAAAACACTCCCAACATGCTCTTGATCTTCTCCCTATTTACTAGCCATGACACTCCTATAAAGCTATAAATATACCCCTCATTTTTCAGTGAAAGTGGAGGATGAAAGGAGAGAAAGGAAGGAGATGAAAGAAGGAAGAGAAATATGAAATCTCTTTTGCCAGCACGCTCCTCCTCGACCACCACCAGGCCATCGGCCGTCGCCAGACTTCTGTCTGGTCACCGACTGTCATCGGACTATTGCCGAACTTAGGCCCGGCCATCAATTATCGTCATACTATGGTTTTTTCTGACCTCTGCTGCCCACCAACTATGGTCCTTCCAACCGCCATCGCTCAACAACAGTCTTTTCGACCTCCGTTGCTCAACTATGGTCCTTTCATCCACTGTTGCCGACCAAACAAACATGTCAACATTGATTCTTTCAACTCCCACTATGTAATATAGTATACATGATGTATATTTTGTAACATCGAATCAAAACCTTACCCCCGAGGAACGGTCTCATTTGTAATCAACTACAAGCACTAGTGCATTCATTTAAACTAGGCAAGACCTCGTAATTTTTCCCCTTTTCTCAAAGGTTTCCACATAAAAAACTCAGGTGTCTTATATGAACACTGCACCCATCTCTTTTATCTGATTGTGTGTTGGATCTTCGTACATTATTAAGATGTTAAACTTCATATTTCTCTACCGTCATGAATGTTCCAAGACAACAATCATATAACAGCATGTTGCATAAATTTTATAAAATGTCAAAAAAAAATAATTTATATGAGAGTATGCTTAATAAATTAAATAAAAAAATATATATTAAAATTTTGGAGCCACAAAGGACACAAACATTTTATAATACATTTTTACATCCAAGAAATAGATGAACAACAACAATAATAACATTAAGTTTTTATCCCACTATATGTGGATAAAAAATAAATGAAGTATTTTAAAAAATAATCCAAAGAATTGTTTCCCAAAGTTATGTGCATAAGTTAGCATAATGCCAAAATATTATTCAAGTAGATGAAATTCAAGAATCAAGTTTTATGGATCATCATCTTGTCCAAAGGTTATACTGTTCCAACCAATTAGCTTAATAAGAAGAGAACTATTGGATAACAAATAAAACATAAATAGGTTGGAAAAATATAAAAAATATTAATACTCACACCCCAATAAAAGGAGCCAAATAACAAAAAATAAACCGAGAAAACTCGAGAAGAAACATCTTGATCATGCTAGTATAATAGAATATCAAAACAAACCAAATCAAATGAGAATATTACACTATTATTATAAGGGTCAAATTGACAAAAGAAATAATGTGGGAAATAATTTAAAATTTATTTTTAATTGTTTTTCTATGATATAAATATTATAATGTATATCTAGACTTTCTAACATATCTATCCTAATAATTTCAAATTCATCATAGCAATTACAAATCAAAATAGGGTAGAGAGGGATTAGGGTTGGGGAATTTGAGTTAGTGCACTCATTGTTATCACTAGCTAAAGTATAGTAGATTGAACAAGCATGGATTTCCAACCATTATAATTTTATTTTATCCCATTGATATTTTCAAGGATATTATCAAGCAAAGAGAAAAGAGGGAAAATTTGAATGCCAACAAAAGTGAAAGTGAATATTTACTTCGATTGATTAAGGTTATCCACAGTGATGGGGCTATCGACATTGTTGGTATTTTTTGTCGATAGCCTCTAGGTTACAATAGAACAAAGGCATGATAGAGAGCTTCACCCAAATGAGAATGTGGATAAGTCTTATCCAAGGGATGAAAATTTATGAATCATTTTTGGGAAATTTACAGACATACCACTTTATTTCATGCTATTTACATATTTAACATTCATAACATTAATATTACATATCTACCACCCATAGAACAAATATGAGTGCATGAAATGAAATATTTAAATTTATAGGACGATATGAATGGTAAGAATGAAATATAAGAATGTTATATTTGATATTAAAGTTGTATGTGGGTGGTATGCATATAATATTAATATTTTAAGTGTTAGATATATAAATAACATGGAATAAAATGGTATGGATGTAAATCCCCCTAAAATTTTCCATACACAAACCAGAACCATTGGGATAAACCATCTCAAAAGCATCCACACAAAGGAGTTTACTTTATTGAATCTAAATTTAAATAAAAAATGCATAGATGAAAATGTATGCCCTAAACCCTAAACCCTAAACAAGAGATTTTTCAATAGTTGCATACTCCTAATCACTGTAACTACCCTTATCAATTTTTTCATTCTTTGAATCAATTGACTTTATCCTTTCATGGCCCTTATAGTCATATTCTTCATCACTGTCCTCATTATCACTGTTAGCAGATGGTCCAGCTCTTTCTTCACCATCTGATTCCCACATTTCATCCTCTGAGGAGCCATCGAAGTCAGATGAACCATCCAGATCTGCGCCTCTTCTTTGTGGTCTCTGACTACCACCTTCCTCTCTTGTGCTTCTCCATAATCCATGAGTTCTTCCTTTGCTCTCAATGGCATTGGCTGCGTCTTTTTCAATGCCTGCAATCACATCGTCCACTTCATCATTTGATTCCCATTCCTCACTTGATGATTCCTCAATATCCTCTTCATCTTCCCATTTTTTCTGAGTATTTCTCCTTTGATTGCTCCTCTCTTCATCTGATTCTGAATTCCTCCAGTTTTGGCTTCTACCCTTCAACCCATATCCAATGTCATCTTTGCCCCAATATCTTATCTTAGAAGCTTCTTCTTTCTCTGCTGCTTCCTCTTTCTCCCACTCCAGATCCGCAGCTTGCTCAATTTCAGCAATGAACCTATCAAGCTCTTCTTGGTCACTGTAATCAGGAGATGGTTCATCAGCATCCTCGCCCGAATTTTCAATAGTTTCGGGTATCGGTCTTGCATTCTCGCGGAAAACATATGGAGTTCCTTGTTTCTCATCGATGGCCCGGAAAAATGTAGCAGCTACTTTCTGGATACTAGCCATGGCGATCGGGTCCTCCGGACTGATCCCCTTTCGACGAAGTTGTTGCTCTACTTTCTTGATGTTCAGTTTCTGGGATTCAAGAGCTTGCTCAAATCTAGCCTTGAACAAGGCCTGCAGAAGCCATGAAAGGACTACATTTCAACAACATTTTATTTAGAACACAATATCAGAAAGAAAGAACAGTACTGACCTTTCTTTTAGTGAGAGTATTGATGGGTATAAGATTCTTTGGCTGTCTATAGTTTCTCCCTCGGAACATGATAATTGTTTTTACATTGTGTATATTAACGACAATGCCACCACTTAACCTTGAAAGCATGGTGGCCATCTCTCTGATCTTTTCCTTGGGGAAATTATCACAACAAACTTGTACAGTCTCATGAAACTTCCAGTGGAGATGCATATTTTGGACAACACCTCCAAAGACTCCACGAACACCAACAGGCACATAATTTCTATTTCTGAATCCAACCTTTTTGTATGCTTGAAGCTGTTCTGGGGTCAGGAGCTCCGGATCATGTAATGGCGGAGGCAATTCTGGCAACTCGTACTTTTTTAGCTTCTGTAGGAGCAAAGCAACCTTTTTCTTGGCCTGAAAAAAAAAATTATGAAAGGAAAAGCATGATAAGAAAAGCTAAAATACCTCTGCTCTTAAGATCTCCTTCCGTCACATATGTAAAAGTTGCTGGAAATCTTGTATTAAAAAAAAACAAATGTCTATTATCGAGAAGAAAATAAAAGAACAATAGAAAGCAATGTCACGACTGTCATAGCCTAAGAAGAATCAATGCGTTAGAGCTGCATTTTAACTGACAATATTAGGTCACAATTTGCATTAAAGAATCATTAGCTTAGAAGTTCTTGTCATTTTACAAAAAAGAAAAAAAGTTCAATAAGTTAGTTGAAGAAACTTGTAAAGACCAACAACTAAAAAGTTTGCTATGAAGTTCATAATTAGTTTATCCATTCTAGAAGTTAGATTAATAAAAAAAGCTACTAATAACCTTTTTTGTTCCCAAAATAAGCCAGTTGTAACTGGCTAAGGTTTCATTTGAGACAACTTTCTTACTGCTTCTTAAAGTTGTTTTCTAGTACAAAAATTAAAATTTTTGTACTAGAAAACTGATTTAAAAAGCAGTAAGAAAGCCATCCCAAATGAAGCCTAAAGCTCTCACTCCAACACTTGATAGATTGGTTGGCCAGTTTTGTGGTGCCTGATTGACTGATGAAGCTGACCACTGCCACGGGTGTAGGGGACTAGCCCATTCAGACAACCAATTCCAAAGGACCAAATTGGCAGACAAATTCGATGGACCTTCACGGTCAAATATCAAAAGCTATAGCCTTTTTTGATTTGCGGTGTGTAAAGTTCTTTGTTTTTATTATTATTATTATTTTTTTTAAGAAAAAAAAAGTTGTTTGCTTCTTGTGCAACTAGCTGGCGGTCAATATGGACACGAGGAAAACTCCTATTCCTGCATCATTTAGTTTAGCTATTTGGATTTGGATTCAATACTTCTGAAGTTCTACAAATATCAGTCCACCAGTTCCCTTAAAAAAATTCCTGCACGTATTTCCCCGAGCTCACACTTGCACACTCTTCAAAGAAGACCAACACTCTAGTGGCTTCATATTTTCCTGCACGTATCTCCCCGAGCTCACACTTGCACACTCTTCAAAGAAGACCAACACTCTAGTGGCTTCATATTCTTGGCAGAATCTAGCAACATTTAACCATTTAAATTCCAAGTTACTTTTTTTATATTTTGCAAAGCATCTTTGTTCTTTTCAGTGATCTTCTAGCATGGCATCCGAGTGTGTAATAGGAGTTCTCTTCTCGTTTCTTTGATTTATCTTTTAAGCACACTGCACACTCTCTAGTCATAATGTATATGTTGTATTGTGAAGATTCTACATTAGCCCAGAAAAAGAATAGGTTGCTGGTTTGATCTTTTTGCTAATGAAATGAATAGGTTGTAGAGCTTCCCCCCTAAGCCCATTTAAAGAATTGTGGGTTGAAACAATCAACGATACATTTGTATAGTATACAAAAGAAATCATTGATTCATTTCCTTGCTATCCAATTCAAACTCCTAGGGTGATTTTTTTTTTTTTTAATTTACAACTAAATTGGCTAAATGATTCAATCAATGAATTTTAAAAGACCAAACTGAAAGATGAAATTCGATGGCATTCATGAAGATATATCAAAAAGCTACAATTAGTTAAACATTTTCTTGCAAAATTATTAGCTTCTAATACATCTTGCGGACGGATAACATGGACAAAAACAGGAAACTCATATTTGTGTATCAGTTAACGCAGATGTTGGGATATAAATTCAAATGCTTTCAAAGTTCTACAAATATTAGTCCACTTGTTTTGACAAATTCCTACATATGCCTTCTTGAGCTCACACTTGCACACTCTTTAATGGTTTCATACTTTTGGGAGAATCATGCGATATTTATTGATTTAGATTCCAAGTTGCTTCTTTTGACTTGCAAAGCATCTCTATTTTTTCGAGTTTTATGCTAGCATGGTATCTTAGTGCATAATAGCCCTTTTTGCATTCTCTTATCTCGGCTGTCCTTGCTGTATCTTATAAGCACCCCATCTCCACTCATGAAGTGTGTGTTGTACATGTTAGAATAGAAAAGGATTATGATGATTCAGCACTAGACCATGAAAATAATAGGTCATTGGTTTGATCTTTTTATATGCAAAATAAATTGGTGGTAAAGATGGCCCTAAGCTCATGAAAAGAATTGTGGGTTGAAGCAATCCACAATCTTTTACACAGCCTTACGAGGAGCTGAGGGAGTGAGTATAGGGCCACAAAGGAGAAAAATCATTATAAACATTTTGTTTGATTATCTTTTTTACATAAAACGTCATCCTTCCGATTACCCGGTTATGAGAGATGTATTAGATTTGGTCTATGTTATGAAAGGTAGAGGCAAACCTAAAACAATTTGGTTAGAGAGATTAGAAATGATTTTTTTTATTTGATTTAAATGAGAATTTGACTCTTAAAAAAAACACAATGGGGAAAAAAGATTCATGTAGCCGACCCCATGTAGTGGGAGAAAGGTTTGATGTTGTTGTTGTATCTTTTCTACACTCTACTTTTAATAGCTACATTTGTACATAATAGATCATCAAATCATTTACTTAAACTATACCATTCAAACTTTTGGGGTGAATTATTTTTTAAATAATTTTCCAACTAAATTACCTGCTTACTCTCCATAGATATCAAAATTATAGGTCCTTGTAAATTTTCCTAAAAAACTTTTTGCTACTAGTGCAATTAATAGGATAGATAGAATGGACATAAACAAGAAACTCCTATTATTTTAGCTATTGGGATTTGAATCCAAATGCTTCCAAATTTTACAAATCCCAATCCACTAGTTATCTTGCCTTAAGGAATTCCTTCAGATACCTTCTTGATCTCACACTTACACACTCTTAAGGAAAGCTTAACACTCTAGAGGTTTTATACTCGTGAGACTTGAGAAAACCAAGTAACTTCTTTTTATTTGCAAAGCATCTTTATTTTTCAAGTTTTATTCTAGCATGACATCTAGCGTGTAATAGTCCTTTTTGCATTTTCTTCTGCCATGCCTTTGCTATATCACTAACTAGATATAGCCAACAAAAATAACAAAATAAGAAAAGAAAGAACAAATCCTTGTTTCATCAGTTTATGACTTTATGCAACTTGATCCATTCATCCAATGCTTGATTATAACTCTTGTGGAATAAATTTTAAATGAAGCTGACAAATAAACTAAAAATTACTCAGGAAAGCTTAACACTCTAGGGTTTTTATACTCGTGAGAGAATCTAGAAAGATGTGTTTTGAGATTTCAAGTAGTTTCTTTCGGTTTTCCAAAGTATCTTTATTTTTTCAAGTTTTATTCTAGCATGAAATCTAACTTGTAATAGTCTTTTTTGCATTTTCTTCTGTTATTATTTCGCTATACTGCTTAACAGATATAGACATAAAAATAACAAAATTGGAAAAGAAAGAACAAATCATTGTTTCATCGATTTATGTAACTCGATCCATTCATCCAGTGCTTGATTATAACTCTTCCTAAATAAATTTTAAATGAAGCTGACAGATAAACTAAAGATTACTAAATGTGTCATGAAGAGTAATTTTTTAAACCAACCTACACAAAATTTTATCAAAGCCCCATAAAGGAAGTAAAAAGCTTTTGATAAATTAAGGTTGACAAGAGAAGGGGAATAACTCACCCTTCTTAAGCTGTATATGAGCTTCTCATCTTCAGTCATCAGCATTTTATGAATTCTTTTGGACCTCCTATGCTCCATCTGTGTTTTTGCTGATTCTCTCCACATTCTCTTCTCTACCTTAGATCGCATGCCCCTTCCTTTCATTGTAGACATCAAACGTAAACAACCAAATGAACCACACAGAGAAGGGCCATAGTGACTGGCTTTCGTGATGGAAGTAAAACCATTCAAATGGTAAGTTCCGCCTCTGTAAAATTTACTCCAGGTATAATTATAATGATCTTAGTGAACAAAAATTGTTCTCAACAATCTAACAGTATTAATTGCAAAGCAATGTTCATAGGCTAAGTTGCTAAGCTTGACGCCTACCTTGATACAAGTGGCAAGAGCTTCCTAAAATGCCCCTCAAAAAGCTTAATAGCCCACATGATCGCAGCCTACATGGCTCAAAAGATCTGCAAAAGCATAGAAAGCGAGGCAATTGTCAAAACCAAATCTTGTTAAATGCAGTGCACGCCAACTTCAAGCTTCGAACGAGAATCATAGCTCGAAAGAGAAAACATCGAAGAGCCTTCATCCTTACAAAAAGCAAACTATAAATGCCAACAAGTTAAACCTACTAAACTTTGACGAAAAACCTATCAGCCACCCACAGAAACCAAATGGCAAGTAAAATCTTGCAGGTGAAACAAATATGCCAACTTCATCCGAGTAATGAACGAGAGGGCACCGCTTTTTTTCTTTTTCTTTTTTAATTATTATACAAAATTACTAACAAGAATACTCTAATCAACAACCCTCTGCTTGATTGTCTCACTCGCACGATCCCAGGACAGATGCATCGTTACAAAGATAGCAAAGCCGTTAGGAATAGATTAAGACAACGGGAATGTGCGACGCGCGTGTATTTGTGAAGAGAGAGAGAGAGAGAGAGAGAGAGAGAGAGAGAGCCCTTAGGAATAGATTATGACAACGGGAATGTGCGACGCGCGTGTATTTGTGAAGAGAGAGAGAGAGAGAGAGAGGATTACCAGCGTGCAGAAGGGTTTCCGGTGCGGTGCGGGTAGGCTGAGCCGCTGAGGCAAGGAGGCGGCCAGGGCCGGTTGGGGCAATGAGTGACCGATATGAGCCGAGAAGTAGAAGAAATTGCTCGGGTTCGACCTGCTCAACCCGATTGCAGGTAGGGTTAGAAGCGATTTGCATAAACGGATAATTTTGTAAGCGAATTATAGATATTATTAGACACACAGATATCAAATAAATAATTGAATTATAAATTTAAATATTTATTATTATTTTTAGCTTCAATAAATAATTTAAATTATATATAATCTATTTTCTTAATTTGATTTAAATAAATAAAATTAATTATATCTAATAATTACGATAACATCTGATATTTAATTAATATCCTATTTCCATTCAAATAATTTAAAATATTAGGTAAAATAAAAAATATCAACATCTATAGACGAATTTTAAAATTATTTGCGCGAGGGTACTAAAATAAAGTTGAAGCTTATTATCTAAAATACTATTCTAGATTTCACTAATTACAAATGAACAAAATATTAATAGCAAATAAAAAATTTCCATGATTGCATATTGAAACTTATGACCATCATGCATTAATAATTTTTATGTTTATATTTTTCAGATGTTTTTATTATATCCTTCTTACATTCAATAATTATTAGATTTAAAAAAATCTGCCGCTACTCATTTAACCGATTTTTTAGGAGAAATTATTACGTGCAAACACTGGACGTAAAGCTATGTCTGGACTCCAATAAAAATATGACATGTGAACTAATATATTACTATTTATTTATCTATGTATTATTGTGTATTAGCTAATACATAACTAATACATACCAATAAATGATGTGTATTGATATGTATTAACTTTGTATTGTAGTGAACTAGCTAATACAGTTAAATACACAGTAATACTTTATCCACACATCATATTTTTATTGAGTCCGAATATAACTCTACGTTCAGTATCCATACGTAATAATTTCTCATTTTTAAGACGAGCAAACTCTTAACAAAATTCATATAACAAGAAGCTCTAAAAGATTGAAGTTTGTATACTACACATAATTTTTTTTTTAATATATATAACTACAGAAGGCTACTCCAACTGAACTTCGCTATCTTTTACAATGACAGCATACTCATATGACAAGCTCATATAAATCAATCAATTCTAAGATTTCTGATATACAAGTAACATATCGATTAGAAGGTGAAAGACAAAACGGCAAATCAACGAATGAGAAAACGATAGCAATTTGATTCGAACAAGTGCACAAATGCATTCATTTACACTGATCAAACGAGATTATTGTTGAGCACAAGGTTCCAGCAGATTTAACCTTCAGTTCAGGTGCATTTCTGAAACTAAGGCTTCGATTGGGACGACTTGAAAATTTTTGTACTAAAAATTTGCTTTAAGAAGCAGTAAAAAAATCATCCCAAACGAAACCCTTAGTGTGCAATATTAGTATGAGAAGCACTTCAGGCCGAAAGAAAGGAATTCCTTCATCTATGTACATATAGGGGGGGCTACTATTCAAGCCTCAATATTGTTGTCTCTTGAGAGATTGAGAGCCCTTACCTCATCATCGTAGGCCACATTGCTTGATCTTCAACACAACGAGAGAGCTGCTGAACTAGAATGGAATGATGAACAGAAGATAGGAAGTATGAGGCAAGAAATGCTTCTACGCAAGTGCATTTTTATTTCTTGTCTGGGAAGGAAAATATGCCCATTTCCAATATCTGAAAATTGCCACACAGATTTTGTAAATGAACGTTGTTGAACTGTAATTGGATCCATGCGTGATTTCATGATATGTCATCCCTTTTGGTTCTTAATGATGGCAGTCGTAGCATCAATAAATGCATTTCTCATTGTTTAGGGTTTCTCACTGGTTTCCTATGGAGATTTTCGCCATGGTTTGATGCCCTTTTGAGGCATTTTGAAAGGGCTCCAGCTTTTTCTGCGCTTTGGACTGTCAGAGAAGAGTCCAGATGCTAAGGCCTGCTGCAGCCACAGCTCAAATTCATCGTCTTCGGGTACCATCTCAGCATCAAGGCCCCAAGGGTATCGCGACGAATTGGATCTTTGCGTCGACTTGTCCAAACCCACCATGTTTACATGGAAGCTTGGTCTGTGCGTGTTAGGCTTGCATGCCATTCCCTGCATATTTTTGTAATTAAGTTGGAAAGATGGCCTCTATTGCTAACTGAGATGTGGAGTGGAAATGGATCATCAATCTAAAAAGGGCCATAATATGGAAACAATGTAAAGCAAATGCCATAAGTCATCATTTTTCAGTAATATTCATCCTTGAAACATGTAAAATCAAAGCTTTAATTTCTTCTACATACGATTTAGGCTTTGTTTGAGACGGTTTTCTTATTGCTTCTTACAGCTTTTTAGTACAAAAATTTTAATGTGTACTAAAAAACTGCTTTAAGAAGCAGTAACAAAGTCATCCCAAACGATGCTTTAATCTCCTTCAAAAGTTAAAAACAATTCAAAATACAGAAGGGTATGGTATGAATGTTTTATGATCTTTTGGTTCAGACAAGTTGAGATTCACAAGAATCTCTATCTAATCAAGTACAATTATTGACATGGAGAACAAATCCCAAGTCTACAGGCACACCAAATTGGGATCCACTCAATTTTGAATGGACGTCAAAATGAAGCTAAATTGACTCGATTGACCTCCAAAAACTCCAAAGGAATCAGTCATTTGAAATGAGGACAAATAGGCCTACAATAAGTATTGATTTGGGCCTTTGATCAACCGAGCTTGTGGCAACAGCTTACACCACACCACCTTTAGCTGTTGAGGTGGCAAATTGGGACCCTTAGCATCAATAGCTAGCGACCACATCCCGATGTGCTCTCATTTGATCACAATTCTAGAAATTCCAAATCTCTGATTTGTTGCATTCCTCATGCTCCACCTAGTCTTGTCCAGTTTGTCTCATGATGTTCTTCGCAAGATAATAAAAAATTCCTTGATATTCTTCACAGACATTGGTCCTATTTTCACTATATCTGACATAAGAAGCGATAAATTCCTCATAGAAACTATTACCACCACCATTAATATCATTGTGACACATTGAATATGCACGTGTTTTTCAGTTGCTTATTACAAGCAATGTTGGCTCAATCACCTCAGTCAACCATCATTTGGCCTAGATAAAAATTAAGCAATACTTCGAATATTCCTAAATAGACCCTTGATAAGTCTATAAAATAGACCTCCTACTCAGTTCAATTGTGGATTCGAACTGAAAATTCAGATCAGGAGCTCATTTAGAGACCTAATTCCTTCATTATATTTTTGTTTGTTTGGATCATACTTTGGAAGGATTCCTCGACGAAAACTCTTCAAATACAATGCCAAAGTTCTAATAAAACTAGAGGAAGTCCACCAATGCAAAGCTGAACTTGGTCAGCCAACACTGCCTTACTTCAATACTAGCCTACTTTCACATGCTGACGACTAGCTAGGCTTCTCTAAAGTTATTTGAAGACATGCTTTTGTCAACAAACCAATTAGTGCTCGTGAAATCCTCTAAATCATTGTCACTGAAAAAAAGTCAATGTTCATTGAGGGTTAAGCTACCTCAATTGTTTTTTGGTTGGTGTCAACATCAACAACTCTAGAGCAGCACCAACGGATGCAAACTTCTAAACCACTATCTTTTGTAGATAATCTTCTACTGACATCACTTCAACTACTCGGGAGTAGAGAAACATTATTTACTCACATTTTACTAGCAAAATCCTGCAATCACATTTTGCATATTGTGAAAAATTTTACACCCAAGTCAGGCCAAGTGATTTTTGCTCGTATTCATCACACCTACCAGATATTGCAACTATAAAAGAGGAATAAATCAATGGTCGCAACCATCATATGATCACAAGCAAATAGAGAAAAGGAAACAAAGAAAGAAGTCCTAGCAACCAAAGTTTTTAAAACCGGACTGGACCGGTTGGTTCAACCCCGAACCCACCGGATAACTGGTCTGACTTAAACTCAAAACCGTTCTAAGCTTTAAATCAGGGAAAAATCCGATGAACCACTGGTTAAACTGTGTAACCGATGAATCGGCCATATTTAATAGAACCAGTCGGTTCGAAACAACAAGCATTTAGCGACGTTTATTGCAAATCGAATGGACAAAATCAGGCTAAACTAAAAGTAAAATTGTATAAACCTAAGCAGCTTGCGTATTTTCCTTCCCACGACCTTCTCTTTCATTCCCGTATATTTGTTTGCTCGTATTCATCAATGCATTGTTTCTACTTTCTTCAATAGTCCGGCCATCGTGCTTCTCATAAGCTTCACACTCCTTTGAAAGTTTGTCGGGTTGCCACTCATCGACTATGGTTTCAAGTTCGATAACCCGTCTTGCTAATCACCACAGTCTCTAAGTATTCCTATTTCTATGCAAGAATTCTTTCCCAAACTTATTTTAAATTTTTTATTCTTCCTACCTCTGCTTTGTCTATTTCCTTCTTATGACTAACTGGAAGAAATAGGATTTCCAGTTAGTTCTGTATGCAATGGTGTGACTTGTAAGCACAACTTGATAGCTGGAATAGAATTCAGCTGAGTAAAGGCTTTTAGCATAACCTGAAACATGTATTGTTAATGAAGAAAATGGGAGAAATGCTTGGGGGGTTCTGTTGTGTGAAAAGGGAATGGTTAGCAAGTTGCCTGAATGGAAAATGTATTCCTTTTTTTATTGATTATTGCTAGTCTTAATTTGATGAGAAATGAAGTAAACAAAAGCAGGCACAATTCAATCTATTAGCATCTTAACACAATTTATTAGATTACATAAAGTATGCTGGTAGGAATTTGATGCAAACCTGCTAGGAAAACTCATCTATTAGATTAGAAAGCTGGAAGCAATTGTTGATTTAGTTATCAGTATATTTGATATTTCATTTCTTTGTTATGTAGTCTTAATCCTTTAAAGATTTTGCTGATGATCATAAATTAACAAATATCTAATAACTTATATTTCATGTCTTCATAAATTAACAAATATCTAATAACTTATGCTTCATGACTTCAATTAAGAAAATGAATTCATTCATATTTTATATTTCATGATTATTTATTTTGTTTAATTTTCAGTCACATTTTATATATGATTGCATCATTAATATATAAATTATGCTATAGTTAAATAAAATTAATATTTATTGCGTAATTCAGTTAGATCCGATTCGACCCCGATTGAACCATCGAACCGTGAAACTCTCATTCTTCCGGTTCATTGTACAGTCCAATTTTCACAATGTTGCTCGCAACAAGAAAAGAAGGAGAAGCAACATCAAAATCTTATTCTCCATGTTCAGCCGTCATATTCACAAATGGTTGTGTTCCTTTTTTATTGTTAATATTGATAAAATAGTAGTATCTTTAACTTTATTTATATGAATTGTGATTTTTTTTTCAGGTACATCTTTTAAAACTTATTGAAATATTTTAACTTTACACAACTACGGATATAGGTGAATCTCAACGAAACACATAAACTTGTAGTGTGTTTGAGATCTGTAATTTGCTTGTTATCTCATTTTCAATTAATTTTATTTGACTTTTTATCACTATCCTTTACATGAAAGTAAGGCCAAATTATTTTTCCCTTTTTAAGTTTTTCACATAAAAAATCTCTACATCTTTTATTGTTCCTCTAGCATTCATTCCTAATATCTACTTGTGTATTTAATGCTAACTCTAGGAGCGCTTCAAGAACCTTCAACAATATAAGCCTGCTAATAGCCATTTATTCCTGCAACTAGTCGACTAGGCCTTTGACATAGTTCCATCCAGCTGGTTTCTGAAAATTTCCAATTCTCTTGCAAGCAAAAACAACCCACCCTGCTTTATAGTTAGTTATTACCTTATCATAATGTTTGGGATCACTTTTTCTTCCTTTCAAAAATATATTAAAAAACATAAAAAGGTTTTTATGTTGTTATTTTTTTTCTAGTTTCTTTGTTTTTTTTTTTTTTTTTTAATATAAGTTGATTTTTTTTAAATACTTAAAACACATTTACGTGTTTCATTGTTTCCAACAACTAATTTTGGTAGTCCTCGCTCCATCACGCGTCCCTTCAGTTAGAAAAAACAAAAACTTCAAAACGAAATAATTAGGATAAGTAACCACCAAATCATGTCTCAACACTTAAGAAATAATGGCTGATGCGATCTATAAATAAATTAATACGAGAAGCAAGAATACTATTCAATACAAATACCATTATCACAATATATGCGACATCCTTTTAAATTAGAATATTAACTAATATGTTGATTACATATATTTATTTCAATAATTTAAAATTAATAATGAAATTTAATTAGATTTAAATATATATATAATGCATGAAAACTATAATTATTAATTATAACTTGACAAATTGTTGTTACAATATCGGAGACTGCAAAGAAATATAAGCATGTGGAGAGGTAGTGACACTAATATATTTTTTAAATATAATTGGACCATATAACTAGCATGATATAGGTTCCCAAAGCTACTAGGTTTTGTAAATAATAATTTAAAATGTAAAATTTACTCGGAAATTAATATCTTGGATATAATTTTCAATTTTTTGAATTTTAATAATAAATAAATAGACAAAAACTGATCAGCAAAACCGGCAAAACTATTAAAATCACCAAAAATAAAACTTCAACGATAAGAAAGAAAAAATGAAATGAAAATTGATGACGAAAACTAGGTTTGTACGCCAAAAAAATTATTCCGCTTTTTGTTTCCCAACACTCTATATCAGAAAAGCAATCAGATTTCATCCTTACCTGTTAATTCTTTTTAGAAACTGCATATAAGGACAAATGGCTAATAAGTTCAAGTGTTCCTCAAATCAATTAACCATAGCTGTAGGGGAAGCGGGGCATCAGCTGTAGCGTTAAACACTCCAGCAGATACGGGTTGTTCATCACTGCCACAGGTGTACATTGATAAGATATCATCATATCATAACAATAATCAACTTAATTAACCAAAAATAACATTGCAGCTACAGTACTGCAAAATTTAGGTGCCTCAAATCATGAGCTCCATTACTAAGAAAATCACCATCCAATCATCATCATCACAAGCCGCATCCTAACTATTTGTAATGAGCTTTATAAATCTTCATTCATTCCTACTTAGTATTGTAGGAAACATTAAATCTATTATGTGACACTAGACTACTTCTACGCATTTTCATTTCTAATCCTTCAATATTAATTTTTATCTACCCACCTGGGTACAGCAATATTATCTTTCATAGCACAAATCCAAATAATTTCAGTCTAATTTATGCTACCCTTAGTTGCAAACCGAAATGAATCTATTAATAATGAAAGTGTACCTACAAAGAATCTTTATACTCTAAAGTGATAATCGCCTCATTCTAATGATGCAATAGCATGACTTGACGCTATAACAAGCTATGTGACATGAAATCTATCCACTTGCATCTTTAGTACTCTCCTTATAATGTGCCCTTCTTTGTTCCAACTTTGACTTGCAACCAAAAAGTAAACCAACTTAAGCTTCTCCAAATCAAGGTGCACAAATGAAAAAGAAAATCAAATTGAAATTGTTTCATTCAAAGTTGCGCCATGAAACACATAAAGACCATCAACTCTCTTGGTCTTCATGATGACCAATACACACTAGCGAACTTTGAGGACTTTAAAATCTCCTAATAAGTAGTTTGCAACTTTATGAAGACTCAAAAATACAAGAATCATCCTATGATCTAGAATTAACACATGCAAATATTGGGTTTGCTTCAATATCTGAGAAGAAAAAAATATGTTCTCAGAAGAATTTGAACCTTAGACCTCCACTTTCGAGATCAAAGAAAAAAACCATTAAACTAAGTGATTGGTGGTACGTGAAAAATACATTAGTACAAAAACACCAAGTGGTTAAGAAAAAAGGTTTGGCAACTTGGGCATCAAGCACAACTTTGGTCCTCCTTACTTTCACATTCCATGACAAAGTGATGCCAATGCCAAAGGTGTTTAGCAAAAATTGAGAAATACATACCATTTGGTCCTCCTATGGTGTCTTTAGTCCATTCTACTATGGTTGAGCAAGATTTAGGAGCAGATAAATGCTCATGGAGGAAACAAATAATGGAGTTCTCTTTTGGATACATGATAGTTGAAGATGCTAAAAAGATTCAATTTGATGAGTGATAGTGTTAGGCGGGCCCCTCCAATCCTTACTTACTCTAGGCGGGCCCCACATGGAGTTAATTCAAGGGTTGGAGGGAAAATTTGAATGGAAAGGGGGGGGAAATTTGAATAGAAGGGCTGTTTAGGGATTTTGTATGGGGATGAGAGTTAAAGAGGGGGAAAGGGGGGAATTAGGGCCGGATCTTGAATTAGAAGGAAAAGTTTGAGATCTCATTGTGTGCTTGGGCTCTAGGGTTTGCTAGAGACTTGTGGAGAGTTGTTCTTCCTCTCGAATCGAAGGACGTTGTATCTTTCTTTGTTTTCTTGCATCTACTAGTGGAAACCTTGTTTCTTTTCCTTATTTTTCTCTGTTTGGGTGCATTTCCTGCTGCGGAGCTGCTGTAAAACTGCTGGGACAGCAGTTTTGCTCACTGTTTTGGGCTGATTTTGACTAGGGTTGCTTGCGAACTCAAGTATTACCTTAGGGTTACTTGCGAACTCAAGTATTTCCTATCAGATAGTTGATATGGAGACCTCTTTATGGGTGGGAGATTGCCAAGACATCTGTGTGTTTTGAAATTAATACCTCATTGATAAGAGAAAAGTATGTTTGCATAAAACGGCCAACTGGTTGATCCTATCCCATAGGGTTGAGCTCTTGAATAGAAAACATGCTTGACCACTGATGTATCAAGTCTAACTTGGTTCAGCTTCGTTGCACAATGCTAAAATTCAAGACTTCCAATTAATTTATATTCATTAAAAGTCTTCATAACATTTACTTTTAGCCATTTTTTAAAAATGTATTTATATTCCATAATAGTCTTTTATATACCCTCAATCCATCAGCAAGCCTCCTTCATCATGTATAATCTATTTCTAAACTCTCATAAATCCCTATGCCGATGTTCTCAAACTAGCCATCCTAACCCATGTCAAGTTTAGTACAATCACAAAAACAACCTTTCTACTAGAAGATAGGACAGCGTTGGGTATAGCAAATCTTCCTAACATCACACGGTTAGTTGTATAGCCGGAGTAACTCTAAAATATTAAGTACTCCTCAATTTTGCAGCACCTTTGAACATGAAGTAGAAAAAAAATAATATAGCCCTTCCCCAATTTTCATTCAGCTGGTAGCAAAGAATTCTCCCGAAAGATCCCCCAATTCATATGTTTGCCAAGTAGATATCCCAAAGAGAAGTATAACATATAACTCTCAGCGAGATGATTGACAATCAAAATCAATAATCCAACCACCTAATCAATGCTCTAAATAAAAAACAACACAAGTTGAACAGGTCACTTGACAAACAAACAAAGATGAACAGTTATGAAGAAGTAGAAAATTTTAGATTGAGGACAAAGCCAAAGCATACCATACTTTCATCGAATGAAAAACTAACATAAACCTTGAAAAAGGTGATATCCAACTCAAATATTCATCACTGTTGCAAACTTAGTCTTAACCACGTAAAAAATGTTAAAATGAAGTCATCTGTTAGAACTTGAAAATATGTGCTTGTGTGCTTTTTTTTGGGGTGGGGGGTTGGATTGCAGGGTGCATAAGACAAATATAATGGCACAGCGGTGCGTCCCAAAACCACTTATCCAAATTGTTATTTTTGAACAGTTAGGAAATACCTTAATTCACCACATCAAACCTGCTAATTTAATGGCCAATTTTCACATTTAAATGAAACCACTAAGATGGATTAATCGCCTAACTATTACTTGTAGAAGCAGAAAACAACAGAGACAGCCATTTTCAATCGCATATACAAGACAAAGATGCACGCAATCACGAATTCAAACTCATGCGGGCATGCTATGCCAAGTTGGTTAATGGCATCATGCACCTATTTACAGGTTTGTGTTTGAAACCTGCTGGTTACAGAAGAACATGATACAAATATCTTAGGTAGAAAACTATACTGTCAAATAAACATGGTCAACAATGCTCTGACCTTTAGTATAAATTATTCAGGTGAATATGGGATCTAAGAAGTCTACTGCTGGTACACTGAGGAAAATTAACTTTGCCACTGACATTGTAAACAAAATCCAAAAGCAATGTATTTGGACAAGCATTTCAGGAGATGATATAAGAGTAATATTATACGGATAAAAACTTGAAAAATAGCATCTTGTGGATTAAGGTATATCAGAAGTAGCATCAGGATTTAGAAGCCAGGATGTTATAACATATTGCCCGAGAATGCATCAAATTAGTCTTAGAAAGATATTCTTTTAAAAAGATGCAAAACTTCACTTTAATACAAAGACTATAAGAGACTGAAAAGATCTACCTTTTAAGCCGCATTCATGCTAGCTAGTGATAACTTATTTTTAAAAAATATTGAGTAGAAGGCATAAAACAAAAGTCCAAACAAAGTTATAACACTTTGATGCACAAAAAAAAAAAAAATTTGCATATACAAATGAAAATTTACCAACCTGGCAACTAGCCCATTCAGACACGTCAAATATCTTGCTCTCAGCACAGACAAAGGCACGGGGTATTTCGACCTGGTCATTAAAAGGAACTCTTCAGATATTATGAACTAACGGTTGACAAATTTCTATTGCACACACAGCAAACGTAAGCTTATTTCACCAATCCCCCAAGCTAGTGATGAGCAGCCAGGTTCTTGATACACAACTTTAAAGAGAGAGTCTTTTATTCAATTATTTATTTATTGATAAAGTAAAGGTTGAGCATATTCATTTTGGATTTTGATAGGCAAACAAATAACACTAACAAACATATATATATATATATATATATATATATATATATATATACACAGAGAGAGAGAGATAAAAGATGTTTTGCCAAAATCAAGACCAAATCAGAGACAATGCACGCCATGTCAAAAATAGGAGAAATTATTACGTGCGGAGTCCGGACACCAATTAAATGCTGATACATGCGGCCCGACGATCTGACCCAGTCTATTGGTCTCAAGGTGAAAATTTTAAAATTGCGACAAACCAAAAGTCCCCACATTCGAAGTCGGGTCACTTTTCATCGTTGAACAAGGATTGCACTCCTTTCAGTTCAGGCACTCTCCATCTTCGAACAAGGATCGCTATCTTCGTCAGTTAGGCCGATTTGTAAGGTCAATTTTATCTCCAAAGTGGCACTTTATCATTGAATATATTGAAATGACAAAGCTACATACTTTGTTTGTGGTTTATTTCAAAATAGTTGTTAGGATTTAGGATTTAGGGCATTTAGTTGTCGCCTTTTTGCATCTACTGCAAACCGGCGAATGTCGTTCGATTGGAGATTGTTATGGTGTATTATTCAATTATTTATATTCGAATGCCCGAAAAAGGCATGCTTTTGTACGGAAACTGTGTAAAACTTAATTTTATGCTTCTCTTTTAATGGCCAACATTTTGTGTAAAAAAATTGCAGGTCTCACCACCATCTTATAGAATTTTCCCTTAAGTTTGAGGGCTACTTTTCTATCACATAACAGACCCAATGCATTCCTCCACTTCAACCATTTAACTTAAATTCCACTTAATAATATCCCTATCTATTTCACCATCACTTTGAACTATAAACCTGAGATATCTAAACTGCATACTCTTTTTAATAGCTTGATTGCCTCCAAAGTCACAATTCCCACACTAGATTTATTACTATTAAAATTACACTCCATGTATTTTTGGATCTACTCAAACGAAAACTTTTAGGACCAACATAATTCAAGTTTTCCTTCAACTCCCTCTCTGGTCTTATCAACAAGAAGAATATCAACAACAAAAAGCATACACCAAGGTACATTCTCTTACAAATGTCTAGTAAGAACATCCATGACTAAAGTAAAAAGATATGGGCTTAAAGTTGATTCTTAACGTAATCCAACTAAAAAAGAAAAATACTTAGTCAAACCACCTTGTGTTTGAACACAAGTAACAACTCATGCATAAATATCCTTGATAAATTGAATATAACCATTATTAACTCATTTCTTCTCTAGAGTTCTCCAGAGAACTTCTCTTGAAACTTTATCATATGCTTTCACTAAATCAATAAATATCATATGTATATCCTCCTCATTCTCTTTATACTTCTCCAACATACCTCTCAATAAATGTATAGATTTCATAGTAGATCTCCTCACCATGAATCCAAATTGATTTTGAGAAACATTAATATCACGTTATAACCTATGCTCAATAACTCTCTCTCTCATAGTTTTAATGTATGACACACTAACTTAAATTCTCTATAATTCACACACTCTTGTGTATCACTTTTATTCTTAAAAAATAAGAATCAACACACTCATTTTTCACTCAAATGGCATTTTTTTAGTCTTCAAAATAATAATAAAAAGTTTAGTAAGCCAATAATTCCTCCATCTCCTAAACATTTCCACACCTCTATTGGAATATCATCAGGTCCAATAGTTTTATCACATTTCATTTTCTTAAATTCTCTTCAACTTAGGTTTTATTAATATGATGATAAAAATAAAAAACCCTATTTTCATTTAGGGTGCTAAGGTCACTCAAGTCAATCACATTCTCATAATCTTCATTGAAAAGTTTATTAAAATATCTCATTCATCTATGTTGAATATCCTCTTCTCATAAAGGCACTTTTAGATCTCCATCCTTAATGCACTTCACTTGAATTAGATTTTTACTTCTATATTTTTGTTTGGCTAATTTATATATACATCTTTCATCCTCCTTAGTATCAAATCAATTTTATAAATCATTAAAAGCTAAACTTTTGCATCGCATCTTGCTTTCTTGGACTCTTTATGGGTCTCTTCTATATCTTTACCGATTTTCTGAGCTTTTACATTCAAACCAATTTTCATAAAAATGCTTCTTATTTTTTATATTTTCTTGTATATTTTGATTCCACCACAAATTATTTTATTATTAGAAACTTTTCCTTTTTATACTCAAGTATATAGTTTGTAACATTATTAATATTACTAGCTACTTTTTTCATATAATATTAGTTTTCCCATGCATATTCAAAATATTGAGATCTTGAGTCTTACTATCAAAAATATTATTGTTAGCTTTTTTTAAATACCCTCATCTAATCCTAGGACAATAGCTTACAATCATCTAGTTAATAGCTCCTTAATTGGTTCAGGTCTGCTTGGATCATGTCCCCCACCCTTCGATTTGGCTTCATTCACTCCTGCAATTAGTATTAAAGGGGGAAGAGTCAAACTCCTACCTTTGACTACCACTTGACTAGTCTTAAAGTTTGTTCAGTTTTGGTAATCTTTAATCCACATAGCTTTGACGTGGTCCTTATATCCACAATGAGGTCGCCTTTTAGTAGATCATCAAGACAAATATTACCCTCAACTGTAGAAATCACCCTCATATATTCCACTTCATTAACTAGCAATGTTTGTTCAAATAACTTTAAATTTTCAATATTGATAACAAGTAGATGCTCATGCAAGAAGGAAAACCAAACTGAAATGCATTTCCACCAATCTTTCGTAAAATCTGGAATGGACTTGATACTTCATCCTTCAACTTTCAATATATCCTTCCCCAAGTGCACTAAACCAAGCAAATTCTTGGTAAGTGCAAGCAATCATGTGCTTATCAGTTATCATAACAAGACTTCAAGGTTTAAAACTGTGTAAATAAGCCTCGAGACATTTTTCATCCGTGAGGTGAGGCATAAGTGATGTGATACAATCATGCGATGAATTGCGAATTGCACTTAGAAAACAATAGAAGTATTGATTCAAAACTTGCTACCAAAGCTCTTTGCTTAATCAAGTTGAGTTCACGAATTAGATGACGATAAATTAAGTAATGACAAGAAAGCACATTTAGAGATTAGAAGACTTTCAAAATAACATCAATAATTCAAGTAATACAAATGGCTAAGACTAACAAAGCCCCAAATTTAAGATTTAGATCCTTCACCTTAAGATCCGTCACTCATACTTATAGTGGTGGCTAGCGGAAGAGAACCGTAAGTAGACTTAGCGACGCTACTAATAGGCAAGTGATCTTGAGAGGACTTGTCGCCGGGCCGGGAATCGGATTCGGAGAAGTGGGGGGACGGCCTTCAATGATTCACGTGTAGACGGAGAAGTGGTCGTCGATGGACTCCACTAGTGTTGGTCGGATCCGATCCAATAGTGGGCCAATAAAATCGATTCTCTACTGCAGCAATATTTTTGGCTTGCTCGAAATGGCCAGCTAAACCTCCGGCATGTAACTCCCAAACTAGAAATTCCCTAAGTGAAGTGTTGGGAATACAGAGTTTTTGCGATTTGAACAAATAGCCATCTTGTACGAGAAAGTCATTTATAACTAGATCTTCCCCGCTAGTCAGTAGGGAATATGTTTCTTTGAAGTCAGGGCAGTCTAAGTAATCGTCCTTAAGGCGTTCAAATCCGGTAACCTCAGTTCTCATTCCTTGAGTAATCATCAGCCTCCTACTAAGCGCATCCGCCGCTTTATTCTCAGATCCGGCCTTATGTCTAATCGTGTAAGTGTATTCTTGTAGGAATTCAACCCAATGATCATGGCGGGCATTGAGTTTCTTCTGGGAATTGATGTATCTCAAGGCTTCGTGGTCTGAGAATATTACAAATTCTTGTGGCAGTAAGTAGTGTCTCCAGTATCTGAGGGACTGGAACACTGCGAGGCGATGTGCCCGTATCCATGACACCTATAGCATTTGGTTCCCGAATTGGGTCTGGGAGTGTCTCGTTCGGGTGCTTTACCTTTAAGGTCCGGACGATGAGGGGTTGAACTAGCAGCGGGTCGGCTACCAGTCGAGTTTGTGGGTCGACTTTGAGGCTGGCTGGTGGAAGAACGATACGGGTTGGGTCGGGAGTCAAACTGCCTAGTGTGGGAATGGGTTTTGGACTCCTTTAAGTCAAGTACAAGGCTGCAGGCGGCCTCTAGCGTGTCTATTCCTCTAGCAAACAGTTCGGTGCGAAGATCTTCCCGAAGGCCAGCTCTAAACATAGACAGGATTTGTGTTGGGGTAGCGGATTCCTCGCCGTTGCAACGAATCAGGAAATCGTCGAAGGCGGAGATGTAATCTTTGTTGGACTTGCTCCCCTGGGTTAGCCGATTCCACTTATCTAGAAGCTTAGGGTAGTAGGAAGGTGGTAAGTATTTTCTCCTAAGTTCATGTTTCATAGTCCTCCAATCGTTTATCAGATGTTCTCCTCGAGATTCACGCATGTTTTCCAAGTTGGTCCAGTAAAGGTTGGCTCGACCAGTGAGTTTCATTTCAGCAAATCTGACTTTCTTTGCTTCAGAGATGTTGTACCATTTAAAGTAGCTATCCATCGATTTGAGCCAATCCAGGAAAACTTGAGGGTCAAGGGTCCCGTCATATGTTGGGGCATCACTCCTAATGTTTTTCAGTAATTGAGCGTCGTTGTCTCTCCAAGGGTTGTCGTTCCCTATGGGCTCTTGGTGGGGTCTTGGGTTATGTTGGTAGTGGTCTTGAAGATGTCCGGGATCGCGAGGTTGGTCATAATCGGGTCTGTTGCCCTCGCCATAAGGTGAGTGAGGTCTCGACGGTGTGTAGATGGCAGGGTTTCTCATACGCTCGATATTATCTAGTCGGTCGCTAGTATGGCGTCTAAAGTCAGCTAAATCAGTTTGGGTGTTGCGGATCTGTTGTGTAACCGATCCCAGTTGCCCCACTATGAGGTCTAAAGTCGCTTGCAAGTGCTCCGGGTCCATTGGTTAAGGTTGGGGAATGCTATGGGTGGTTCATTGGAGAGGGGCAGCAAGGAAAAAGGTAAGTTACAGCACTTAAAGGTTGCTAACTGAGGCTGAAACTGAGCGGACAGCAAACTACAGCAACTAGGAAAAATTTCTAAGTGTTCAGAGAGGCTCCTATGGTGTGGACAGCACCTAGGACTTAAGTTAAAGACTCCCAACAGCCTATAAATACTGCAGGAATTTAAAAGGGCAGCAGTCAACAAGTGCTTAGACTCCCTAACAGTGAAAACAGCTGCAGGAAATGTGAGGACAGTAGGGTTACACCAAGGCGTAGTTGCTCTAAACACTTAAGAACCTTCCAAACAAAAGGCCAACACTAAGATGCTAGCTAATATGACCTAATTCAACTAGATTCTTGCAGGAAATACAAGAACAGTAACAAAAACAGTGAAATAAATTCTATCTAAGCAATGATATGCATGAAAGTTTTGAACAACCACAAGAACTAAACCCTAGGATGCTTTCTAAACATGTCAAGCATGGTAACCATGCTCTGATACCACAAATGATGTGATACAATCATGCGATGAATTGCGAATTGCACTTAGAAAATAATTGAAGTATTGATTCAAAACTTGCTACCAAAGCTCTTTGCTTAATCAAGTTGAGTTCACGAATTAGATGACGATAAATTAAGTAATGACAAGAAAGCACATTTAGAGATTAGAAGACTTTCAAAATAACATCAATAATTCAAGTAATACAAATGGCTAAGACTAACAAAGCCCCAAATTTAAGATTTAGATCCTTCACCTTAAGATCCGTCACTCATACTTATAGTGGCGGCTAGCGGAAGAGAACCGTAAGTAGACTTAGCGACGCTACTAATAGGCAAGTGATCTTGAGAGGACTTGTCGCCGGTCCGGGAATTGGATTCGAAGAAGTGGGGGAACGGCCTTCAATTATCCACGTGTAGACGGAGAAGTGGTCGTCGATAGACTCCACTAGTGTTGGTAGGATCCGATCCAAGTATTCCTCGACCGTGTCATCAAAGTCGAAGCCGACGTCGAAGAATGGTGATCGGAGAATATTAACCCTTCCGTGGTTGTCGTACTCAAATCCGAAGTTCCACTCGGGCTCCTCCATGCATATTTGAAGATGAAGATGGGAGGTTGTCGCTAGGAGTTCTCAATCAAAGGGAGAGAAGCGGCTCGTGACTTGGGGGGCAAAGGTCTAGCGTTGGCGGGCTAGAGGAGTTCGGCCAAGGTGGAGGAGCCAATGATGGGGTGCAGAAATTCTGAGTAATTTCAAATTTTAGGTAGTTTAATGGGGGTGATTTAATTTGAAATTCAATTAAATCTCAAAGATGGATGGGCGGCCAAGAGAGGGGAATTGGGGGCTGATTTTGTGGAGTTAATAGGGTGATTAGGAGAGAGAAAGGGGCCCAATGAAGGGGCCGGCCATAGAGAGAGAAGAGGGAGGAGTTTAATTTAGGCAAGTGGGGACCACGAAATCAATTTCAGAATTTAAGCAAAATCTGAGATTAAAATTTCAGTTTTAAATGTAATAGGAGGTTTCTAAATTAAAGCAATTAAATGAATTGGATTTGAATTTCGAATTCAAGCTCAATTCCAATTTATTTGATTGCAATAATCAAGGGAACAATTTAGGAAACCTTTAATGGCCATAGAAACTCCTGAATTCAGAATTTTGAAAATTGAAAGAGGAGGGAGATAGGGAGGCGGCGGCAATGTGGAAGGGAGCCGGCGGCTGAGGGTTGGCCGGCGGTTGCTGGACGGAAAAGGGGTCGGCGGGTGGAGCTGGGCAGGCCGCCGGGTGGGGTTTGGCAAGCCGGCGGGAGGAGCTTACAGGGGCGGGTTGGTCTGTGAAGCCGTCGGCCTGGCTAGATCCCAAGGGGGGCGACGGCACTAGGGAGGGAAGAGGAAACTGAAGAAAGCTGCGATTTCTCTGACTTTGGAATCTCTTACCTCGATATTTCTTCACGACTCTACCTCCACACAATGAGCTTGGACTAATTCTAGAACTCACTAAGAGATCTAGTTCTCCCTTTGAACTCACTAAGAGATCAAAGGGAAATGCACTCACAAAGAGAACAAGGGGATAATTTTCATTCAACCAAAACTAAATTCTTACAATACATCATGCCTCATATAAGGAGGCTCAAAATAAAGAAAATGAAAAGACATAAACACCCTCTAGGCTACATAAGTAGAACAATGCCCTCAGGGGCAAACTAGGAAAACTAAAGAAGTACACATGACATAAGCTGTAAATAACTCAGAAGTAGAGGCTCTGGATCGTAGCCATCGATCTGCGCCGTCGGCGATGGTACACGTGTCGAAATCTGATGTCCCCATCAATAAGCCTTGAGGCGGTGCGAGGCGTAAGCCTCACGGACGAAGAATTGCGTAAATGGGAATTTAAGTATTCTAGCAGGTAAATAACACTAAGAGTCTATGATACAATAAAAACATCTAAATGAGAAGTGAACTTAATGGAAAACAATAAAATAGATGCAATATATGCATCTCATAGCATAATTCAAAGTAAAATCACAACTTGAAGTCTATTAAAAGTCAAAACTTCCAAAGTACAAATAAGAAAGAACATTTAAAATCCAATCATGTCTCATCACAAAAATTGCATTTCAAACACACGTATGTCTTCTCGCCACCGCCTACATCAACATGTACACTGTACTTCCAAGAAGGGTCCCTCCACAATGACATATTTGACTTTTCCTTTCCCCTAACCATGTTTCCTAATGCACAAATGCAAAATCAAACCAAAAATATCAAAAAACTTTAAACCCTAGATTTTATATAACTTGAAAAATCAAACATTGAATTAAAAAAATACCTAAAACCCATAGTAGAGGTGTCGTAGAGGGCGGCCGGACTCAAGTTGCTCACCGGCGGGAGAGGTGGCGGGAAGGCCGGGTGAGAGAAGCTAGGACGTGCAGAGCTCTTCCGTTCAGTTCGGGTAGGCGGAAAGAAGAGATGGATGAAATGACTTTTTTTTTAAGAAGTTAAGGCTTCGTTTGTTTTTTTGGTGCTTTTGTAAAAGACAAGTTTTAAAAAACATTAGTTCAGAAAATGGAGTTTTGTAACGGAGAAACATATATAAAAAGCTATCTAAAAACTGCAAAAAAATGAAAAAAAAGGAGTTATTGGGAACGTGATTTGACGAACCAAACAAAAAAAAATTCCTCCGTTTCCAAAAACGGAAAAGGCAAAAAAACGCTCAAACAAACAAAGCCTAAGTGTGTGGGAGCTCCATGAGGTGTAAGCCTCATCCAAAATTGCACAATTAAGCGTGCCTCAGGATCCATGAGGTGTAAGCCTCACTCAGACCCGAAATTGCTTAAGCAATGAGGCTCTTTAGGGTAGAATTGCGCAGAGGCGCGCCTCTTATTGCGCAATTTTAAACTATGCAAGACTTAAATATTTCTAATAACTTATACGAATTTTCTTCTACTTCCTAGTTGATTTTGCTAACGCCCTCCAAGAATCAATGTGCTCCTTACAACTCTTGATCTTAAAAATGAAAAGTAGGTCTCAAAATGCTAGAATAGCTATCAACCTTCTTAGCATGAACTATCCCGTCGTAAGTTTTGGCAACTCAAGCTTAATGCCTAGTCTGAAGGTAGTTGATTCTCTCATGAAAAGTCTTGCAAATGAACTTCTTTATCCTCCATCTCCTCCCCATTTAGATTAACACACATGTGAGATGGTTTCTCACATTGGTAAGTAGAATATCATGATTCGTCATGACTCTGCAAATGAACTTCTTTATCCTCCATCTCCTCCCCATTTAGAATATCTAGAATAGTTGATTCTCTCATGAAAACTCTTGCAAATGAACTTCTTTATCCTCCATCTCCTCCCCATTTAGATTAACACACATGCGAGATGGTTTCTCACATTGGTAAGTAGAATATCATGATACGTCATGACTCTGCAATGCTAGTTCTTGAATTCATTATTTTCCATTACAAGTAGAACATTTGCGCTCTAATTCTGGAAAGATAATCCAAAATTAAATGCAGGAAGTACCCAGAAGTTAGTTAAATGTTCCAAAAGTCCTGCAAGTAAGACTAGTAAAGAATTCTAGATAAGCCCTGGATAATTCCCATCCTTCAATTATTGTTATGCAAAACCTTCCGTTGAAATGATTGCAGTTTCTTTACCAACAAACAAAATTACTGTTCTGGAAAAAGTTTAGCTAACCAAAACCTTCCAGAGTGGAGTTCGATTGTTTGGAAGCTTTCCTTATGCGGACATCCGACGGTGGACATTAATCAAAGGAAGAGACGAAGATCGACGGCCGAGATCCATTCATTTTATCTTAGTTTATTAATTGTAATTTTAATTTAATTATGCATTTTCCTTTTTTTTACCCTTACTTAAGGGACTTGTTTTATGTAAGCCCAAGGGGCAAAGTTGTCTTTTAGTTTCTTTTAAGGCCTACATATAGAGGTCTTTTCTCTTTTTTTTTTTTGAAAGTTGCACTTGCATTAAGATGACAATAAGGAAAATACAAGAGAAAACCTACAGAGGAGCATCCACTCTATCACTATCCTCCCTTAGTAACGACAAAAGCGAGGGAGGAACATAGAGGTCTTTGCTCTTGTATTAGACAATGATGGATTATTAAAAAAAAAAAAGAATTAGAGCCTTTGACTTGATCTCTGTGTGAGTTCTGGAGAGGGAAAGTCCTATGGGAGGACAATCTTGTTTCCACCAGCCGCGGGATGGATCCAGGCTCGTGGATTGAAGTCCCTTGGGGAGGGCAACGTAGTACCCACCAGCTGTAGGAAGAGTCCGGGCTCGTGGTTTGTATCGTTTTTATTTTATTTTTCTCTTTGTTATTCGTCCTCTCATCTATAGTCTCCATCATTCACCATCCATTTTTGTTTTATTTCATTTGATTTTAGTTAACTTTTCTTTTGGATCAAAAATCAACCCCTCCACCTCCATAGTCGGCCGACCACCTCACCCCTAGCCTCTTCCATCCACAAATTTTGAATTTTGAATTCAAAATAGCCTCTTGATTACCTTCCTAAATTAGATTTTGTTAATTTGGAAAGTCATTCAATTTTGGATTCAAATAAATTTGAATTTCAAAACATTTCCAATTTAATAAATTCTACATTAGTGAGCCTCTCAAATTACTCACAATCTAAAATTAATTTCAGATTTAATTCGCCCATTACCATTTAATGTTTGATCCACATACATTGTATGTGGACACTTCTCCTCCCTCCCCATATGGTCGGACCCCTCTCTCACCTCCTCTCTAATTAATGCCTCTCCATTAAGGCCCTCAATCAACTCCAATCACCCCTAGTAACCACCGGTCCCCATCCCTCATCAAATCCCAATTAATCCCTTCAAAATTAAGGTGATTTGAAATTCAAATTTTCCCTCCACTTACCCTTTTTTTGAGATCTGAAATTAAATTCAGATTTTAATTATTCAAACCCTCCCCCCATATTCGTTCTACATCAGTTTGGTATCAGAGCATGGTTACCTGAGGTGCGGACTCGACGGAGTCGAGCTCTTTTCCACCCAGGGAGATTGATACGGACATCCGACAGTGGACATTAATCAAAGGAAGAGACGAAGATCGACTGTCGAGATCCCTTCATTTTATCTTAGTTTATTAATTGAAATTTTAATTTAATTATGCATTTTCCTTTTTTTACCCTTACTTAAGGGACTTGTTTTATATAAGCCCAAGGGACAAAGTTGTCTTTTTTTTGTTTTAAGGCCTATATATAGAGTTCTTTGCTCTTGTATTAGACAATGATGGATTATTAAAAAAAAAAAGAATTAGAGCCTTTATCTTGATCTCTGTGTGAGTTCTGGAGAGGAAAAGTCCTATGGGAGGACAATCTTGTTTCCACCAGCCGCGGGATGGATCCAGGCTCGTGGATTGAAGTCCCTCGGGGAGGGCAACGTAGTACCCACCAGCTGCAGGAAGAGTCCGGGCTCGTGGTTTGTATCGTTTTTATTTTATTTTTTCTCTTTGTTATCCGTCCTCTCATATATAGTCTCCATCATTCACCATCCGTTTTTGTTTTATTTCGTTTGATTTTGGTTAACTTTTCTTTTGGATCAAACATCAACCCCTCCACCTCCATAGTCGGCCGACCACCTCACCCCTAGCCTCTTCCCTCCTCCACAAATTTTGAATTTTGAATTCAAAATAGCCTCTTGATTACCTTCCTAAATTAGATTTTGTTAATTTGGAAAGTCATTCAATTTTGGATTCAAATAAATTTGAATTTCAAAATATCATTGTAAAAAGATGAGAGAGAGAGAGAGAGAGAGAGAGAGAGAGAGAATAGACGAGGAAAACTCAAATCTGATATTTCAAATTTGAAAATCTGACTTTAGTTGCATCAATTAACACCTATTAAAATCCTAACCAATTTCAAGAATCAAGGATCTCCTTAAATTCTAAAATCCAATACCAAATTTCCTAGGTACTAGGTAACCAAATCCTAAATACAAGGAGAGAGAAGAACAAAATACAACCCTAAGAGGGCTGACCCCACAAATGGACCTACTCTAGGATCAACTAGCTGACCCTAAGGGAATTAATTGGCTTTCTTAGTATGGCTGTCATCAGTCTGCTTCATTTAATTGGCTTGATAGACGACTAATTCAAGTCTTAAACAAATGTTATAACATAAATTCAATAATTCATTAATATTAAGCATCATTTCCATAATTTTATGTAAGAGATCAAGGAAAATGAGTAATATAAAGCTTGGCGAGTTCACTAGTTTTGAACATGACCTCGCTATATTAAATCATGCAATGTTATCAACTGTATAGAAAAAGAAGTGAAAAACTAAAGCTTCATTGGGGACGGCTTTTTTAATGCTTCTTAAAGCGGTTTTCTAATAAAAATTTTTAGAAGTAGGAAGAAAATCATCCCAAATGAAGCCTAAGTCTGCTGATTCGGCAAGCACTGAGCATAGCACTACTCAGTAAAGAAAGTTACCCATATGTTTTCAAATTAAAATACCTTTTGGGAAGCTGAGAAGATAGAAGATAGCCTATATTCCACCCATCCATCGCCATCTTTAGCTTGATGATACTGAGAACAGTCCTGATGCCCACATATATCATTAAAACATTTCAAGTAAAAAATAATATTCCCATTACATAAGAAAAGAAATATCAACGTGTTGCGTTTAAATTTAACCAGACCTGGCACCACCTAGCACTGGATTTACTTCTTTTGATGCAAATCCAAATATGCGAGTGCCCACATTTTGTGCAGTCTATGCGCCTGGACTCTTCCGAATGAAAATCAACACCATCCTGCAATACATGCGAACAAGCACTGCATATATTTTCTCTAGATCAAAAAAGAAGAATATATAAAAATGAAGAGTCAAATATCCACAGAAAATAACAGGTGGAAATTAGATGGAAGTGGGAAATTATAAAAAAATTCAACACCAATAAAACAGCATTGCAATGCAAATATACCAAAGTATTCCATATCAAACAAATTGATAGAAAGATGAATATTGGGATTTCAATCATTCCTTAAAATATAAAAAACCCTTGTTAAAATAACAGAGAAGAAGCTAAACCTGTCTAGAGGAGCTGCAAGATCGTTGAACCACTCTACCAGACTCTTCTTTCCTCAATTGCTCATCATAATTTTTCTTCTTTGTAAAATCTGAAAGAACCTGGCAAATAGCGCATTTTAAGTTGTAGAAGAGATCAGATACCATTTTCAATTACAATCAAAATATGTAGAGCAGCAAAAAAAAAGGGCCAATGAGCATCAAGGCTTCAATTTTTAGGTATAACTTGCCTCATAAGCACACTGTAGCTTCTTGAATGATTCACTTGCTAATGGCTTTCCCATATTCTTGTCCGGATGCACAAGCATAGCCTACATATGCAGCTATCTAGTTTATTTCTTCAAAATAATAATTGATTTCCATTCAGTAAAAAAATTATTAGAAATATACAATGCACCTTTTTGTAGTATTCCTTTTTTAACACAATGGGATCAATACTATTCCTGCGGGGGAATCCCAAGGCTTCATAATGAGTTGAACTATTCATTATCCTCTTCATTTCATCATTTGAAACCGAATCAGTTTTTACAACTTTACTTGAAGAAGCATCTTTCTGGACACCTAGTAAACTTGATGTAACAGAATTTTTTACAGTTGATTTGCTTGAAGCCACATTACTAGCCTCTGATGTATGAGAAAAAAATTCAAATTCGCTAGGATAATCTTCTACGAGTGGTTCGGATGCCTTTTGTTCCTCAAAACTTGTGCCTTCAGTGGCACAATCGTATCCTTGGAGTAACTTAATCAGAAGATCATTAGAAATAAAGGAGAGATTCATGGAAAGGAAGATCCCAGCCCATCCAACATGAGCATGGACAAAGTACAAAGCATATGCAACTGAAATGAATACAAGACCCCGTGCACGACTTAAGGAGAAAGCATAACCTGCATTGTATACAGGGAGTTGTTGAGTATTTGCAGTATCTTGGAGGAACTAATAGCTCACATGATGTGTAGGAACTAGGAAGATATTGCCATGTAAAACATAAAGAAATAATATGATACCTCCGACTATTATCAGCACACCTGCGGTCCAAAAGTTACTGTATTTCCACATGATCATAATGCCAAACAAACCAACCATAAAGAGCCCAGGGGTGTAACCCAGAAAGTAAATAGAGGCTCCAGCAGCTCCCTGCGACAGTAAAATGCTACGTCAAATATACTGCATATATTAAATTGCTTGAACTTCTTATTCAGACCATAAGTTTCCATCAACTAGTAAAAATATTTAAGCAGGAAAACTGCATCTTCTTCAAGCAATAAGCTTTAAGCTAGCTAAAATAAAAAAAAGAGAAATAAATACGGAGCTAACACACACACATTTAATTGTTAGCATCACTAGACGTAGTGCCAGGCCAACAGAAAATTTTACCAAGACCTAATATATAGAAGAAATAAAGTAAAAGAGTTAAATTTCAAAATAATTTCCTCACTATTCGTATATAGTCATTTTAATCCAAAAATATAACATTGCACCAATTTAGTCCATCAACTATAAAAAATTGAATCCAAAATGACCGCTTGTGACTAAATTGGGATCAACTTTATATTACAATTACAACATGAAGGACTATTTTGTATCAATTTTGTATAGTCGGAGAACTAAATTGGGGCAACATGATACTCTGGGCCTAAATTGGTCATACATGAATAGTCTTGGGACTATTTTGAGATTTTTCTGTAAAGTAATATATCAACGCAGCATTAGGCTCAACAATACAAGTTCATGTAGCAGATTCTGATAGACCAATGATCAACATCAATATTACATTTCACTTGAGTCAAATAGCTCAAAAATTAACAAAGCTTGTTTAATTAATGGAAGAAACAAAAAGAAAACTTCGCCATTAACATGTCAGAGTTGTGAAAACCCTTATTTTTCATGACTTTTTTTTGACCTAGAGCAGTCTAAAATTATTTTAGGAGTCATTGTAACTCCAAATCACAAACCGTTTTCATCGTAACAAAAATATTATAGTGTTTTAGCTTCCCTAATTTTTTAAAAATTTTTTGAAATTTTAAATTTCTTAAGAAATTGGCACATGACGGTACAAGTGTGATTTTTTAGACCGTCAGGTGTCAGTTTTGCAAACAGATTTCATCAAAATTTTCTAATAAAATGACCTATTTAATGGATATTTTTATATAATTTCTAAAATCCCTAAAAGCATTTATATAAATTTTATAATAAAAATTAATTATAATATTATTATTATATTATCAATTTATATAAAAACAAAATATCTTAAATCACTTACTCTCCCTATTCCCAATTCATTTTGTTTCCACCAAGTAAGAAATAGCTAGCAGAGGAAAAAAGATGGGGAAAACGAGAGGACAGATAAGAGGGAAAAATCGATTTTGGGCGACTTCGAGTTGTTTTCGTTCATAGGCATTGTTGGGAAATTGAGCTAGGTCACATTACACATATCTCAATTTTGAAAAACACAAAGTTTTTATCCAATTTTCTGATCAAAATTTTATTTATGTTAGAGAAAAAAAGGGGATAACTTTGTACCAGCAAAACTTTCACCGTATAACTTTTTATATGTTATAGAGATTATGATTATGTATATTTTGAATATTTTCTGAAAATTTTCGAAAATGGGTTTTGAAATTTGTATGATTTTTATTGAATAAAAAATTATCTGGACGTTGAAAAATAATATTTTAGTACAATAAAATTCTTAAAACATTATTTTACACATTAAGTGTTAATTTGATTATTTTTTAAAAATATGCATATATAATTAAATTATAATTGTTCAGAATTATAAAGAACCAGAATCCTCTAAGATTTTGTCTGTGTTAGGAAATTGCTAGGAGCTATACAAAGGATTCTGTCTGAGATAGAGATATGCGATATATTCTGGTGTTATAAGCACACAAAAAGTCCTAATGGGTCATAATCCTTTGAGGTTTAATTTGAATCTGAGAAATGTGATATGAACAGCTCTATGATATACATTGCAATTTATTTATCTGCTCAGTATTGTTATTTAAATAAATAGATAATTGTTATGCACTTATTATATTTCAGTACAGTGATTTATTAGACTATATTTAACTGCTTTTAAATATTCAACAAAAAGTTTAACAAAAATATTTGAAAATTTATATTGATTTGTGTGATCTGCTGAGTTGTTGTAGCTCACTGTAATTTTGCTTACGGAAGAAAATGAGATTGTGAATTAGTAGTTTAAGATAAGATCTAAATTTATAGATATTTCTCTTTGATTTTTGTACAATCATGGCTAGTTTATTATTCAGTCATGTTCCATAGCTTCTGCATGTATCCATCTACTGTTGTTAGATACATTTTGATTAAATGAAAGAAATCTTATGAATAAATTTATTGTAAGTATTTGGATGTGTTAGTGGCTCTGTAGTCTATAATTATTTAAAATAAATAGTGAAAGAGAATCTAAACCATAGTTTAAAATTGTGCAATAAGAGGCGCGCATCTGTGCAATTTTACCCACAAGAGCCTCATTGCTTAAGCAATTTTGGGTCTAGGTGAGTCTTACGCCTCAAGGCGCGCTTCAAAGGCACAATTACACAATAATGGGTGAGGCGCATGCCTCATGGAGCCGGGTCCCATGCACTTCCCTTCCTTCATTCGTCCTACCCGAACCGAAAGGAGGAGAGCTCCGCAAGCCGCAATCCGCGCCCTAGCTTCCCTCGACTAACCTTCCCGCCTGCCTCTCCCGCCGGCACCGCCTCCCGCCGGTGAGCATCTTGTGTCCGGCCGCTATTACATTTAAAATAAAGGTATCTCACAATTTCATATGTGCTATTACATTTAAAATATATGCAATTAACAGCATACTAATCATTCTTATTGAACAGAAAAGAGAAAAGTGGGTAATATTGAATATGATAAAGATTTGACATTCATATACAATTGGAGATGAAGATGCCTCCCTTGAAGACCCATTTAATGATGAGAAATGATTGAATTTTAGATGTTCTTTCTTATTTGTACTTTGGGAGTTCTGATAGACTTCGATTTGTGATTTTATAATTTGAATTATGCTATGAGATGCATATATTGCATCTATTTTATTGTTTTCCACTAAGTTCACTTCTCATTTAGATATTTTTATTGTATCATAGACTCTTACTGTTATGTACCTGTTAGAATACTTAAATTCTCATTTATGCAATTTTTCGTCCGTGAAGCTTACGCCTCACACCGCCTCGAGGCTTATGTCTCACCTCACGGACGAAAAACACCTCCATGCTTATTTACGCAATTTTAAACCTTGATCTAAACATTCCAAAATAAGATCTTGAGATTTTACTGTCACAGCTCAACAAGATAGTACATGTCCTAAGGGTTGGGTTGTGTCAAGCTTTTGTGATGTCAAAGCAATAGTTTTGAAATTGGATCATAAAACAGAGCTATAGAAATTGAACTATAAGTCTAGTGGGATAATTTTAAGTATGTCTGGTTGTTTATTATTTTGTTTTATTTGCGTGTATATTCAATTGCATATTCAGTATGATCTGGATCCACCAGACCCATACATGACAAATGGACTGAGTGCTAGTCAGGCAATTCCTATATATAGTACTGCTCCGATAGTTGGTTAAGACATAGTTTCATAGTTTGCTACTTTAATAGCTCAGATGATGACTAAGGCACATGGTAGGGTTTCTGCTGTGAGATCTGAAGAGATAGACAGACATCTGCATATGATTCTAAGATTGAAGCCACTGAAATTCAATTGTACTGTTGAGCCCATAACAACAAAGGACTAGTTGAGGAGGCTGGAAAAGACATTTGACAGTATGCAATATCCTCATAAAAGGAAGGTATCGTTAGCAGTCTTTCTGTTAAATGGTGAGGCATAGCGCTAGCAAATTTAAAAAAAAAATAATAGATTTACACAAGGAGACTCCATATGAGGTGGACAATCAGTATCTGCAACAATCTCTAGCAGTGGCAGCATAACCAATTCTGGTTATGTTAGTGGGGCATCTGTGTGCCAAAGTTATGAAAGACATCATTCTGATCAGCGCTACAGGATGACTGGAAAGTGCTTCAGATGCAATTAGATAGGGCACCGAGTAATAGAGTGTCCAGATGCAGGATTGGACTAACGTTCTGAGCCAAAATCTAAGAGTTTTGTCAGATCGACAGGGAGAATGAGAATAGTTCCTATTTATACTTTTTCTGAGGGATCATCTGATAGAGCTAGTGGTTCTGCTTCAGTGGTAGTGGCTAAAGAGAGTCTAGTAATTCTGTTGCTCGAGCTTCAATTTAGCCGCGTGTATACATTTTAACTCAGCAAGAGGCTCGTAATGCTCCAGATGTTGTGACATGTACAATTTACATTTATGAGCATCCATGTCATATTTTATTCGATTTTGTAGCAAATCATTCTTTTATTTCTGCGCATTTTTTCGATTTACTGCACTTGCCTTCAGTTGTACTGTTTGTTTCTCTTTATGTTGTTTTACCGATTGGAGATGGTATGATAGCCAGAAGATTTTGTTTCTGTGATATTGATATTTCTGATAAATAGAAATCCAGTTTGATTTTTTTATTACCCATTTTCTCATATGATATTATGTTGGGTATGAATTGGTTGAGCCAATATGGGGCTCTTATTGATTGCTCGAAGAAGCAAGTTACCTTATTTATGGGCAGCGAGATTTATGTATTCCAGGGCGTTAGAAGTGTTTTATCATGTCTGATTTCCACTGTGGAAGTAGATAAATTATAGAAGAAGGGTTGTATGTTATTTTTAACATCAGTTCGAAATAGGAATATATATGATGATCTTCAATCTAATGTCTCGATATTACAGGAATTTTCGGATATATTTCCTAAGGACTTAGTCAGTTTGCCTCCGAATAGAGATAGAGTTCTGTATTAATGTATTTTTGCCTTTTCGGTATAGCCCTAATATCCAAAGCTCTGTATAGGATGACGCCTAAGGAGCTTTAGAAGTTAGTTGATAAAGGATTTGTTCATCCTAGTGTGTCCTTATGGAGAGTACATATTTTGTTTCTGAAGAAAAAAAAAAGATAGTACAATGAATATGTGTATTAACTAAATGGAGTTAAATAAAATCACTATCAAGAATTAGTATCATCTACCACGGATTGACGATCTATTCGATCAACTTGCTGGATCTTTTATATTTTTAAAGACCGATCTGCGATCTGGTTACTATCAGGTGAAGTGAGAAAAACTAATGTGACGAAGACAGCTTTCAGTATTTGGTACGTACACAACAAGTTTTTGGCCATACTATTTGGAGTGACAAACACACCAGCCATCTTTAAGGATCTAATGAACAAAATGTTTAGAGATTTTCTAGATCAATTAGGGCTCCTTTGACCTTGATAGAGGTGGGAGATAGACAGGCGATAGGTTCAGTCTTTGTAGATGAACAATATCAAAGATCTTTTTGATCAGAGAAAGGTTGAAATCTGCACATAATAGGCAGAAGAAGTACTACAATAAGAAACACAGGTTGGTTGAGTTTCAGATTGACGACCTGATTTATGTCAAAGTTAGCCTTATAAAAGGTTTTAGAAGATTTGGGAGAATCAGCAAGCTCAGTCCAATAAACATTGGACCTTTTTCAGATCATTGAGCGGATTGGTAGTTCTACTTATAGGTTATTATTACATCTTCATATGTTCAATATACACAGTGCATTGCATGTATCTTCTTTGAGAAAGTGGATATCTAATTTTGAAAAAAGATTATATGTTGATGATATTGAGGTTTGTCTGAATCTATAGTATAGAGAGGAACCAAATAAAATGTTGACATATAATGTGAGAAAATTGATGAGCAAATAGATTTCTATAGTCAAAGTGCAGTGGAAGCATATGACAGTTAAAGAGGCTACATGGGAGAAGGAATCAAATATAAGATAGTTGTATCAATGTTTATTTTGACTCATTCTGATTTGAAAATGTCGATGATGATATTTTTTTTAAGGTAGGTGAATTGTGAAAACATTTATTTTTTTATGATTTGTTTACCTAAAACAATCATAAATTATTTAATGAGCTATTATAACTCCAAATCGCAAATCCTCTTCTCCGTAACATAGATATTATTGTGTTTTGGCTTTATTAATTTTTTCATAATTTTTTGACAATTTTAAAATTCTTTAAGAAATTGACATCTGTCGATATAAGTAGCATTTTTGGGACTGTTATGTGTCTATTTTGCAAATCGATTTCATTAGAATTTTCAAAATAAAATGAGCTATTTTATGGATATTTTTTTCTATAATTTCTAAAAATTTTAAAAGTATTTTTATGAATTTTATACTGAAAATTGATTATAATAATATTATTATAGTATTAATTTATATAAAAACAAAATATCTTAAATCACTTATTCTCCCTATTCCCTATTCATTTCGTTTCCACCAAGTCAGAAACGACTAACAGAGGAAAAAAAAGAAATAGGAAAAAATAGATGAGATAGAATGAGGAAAACTCAATTTTGGACAACTTCGAGCCGTTTTCGCCCGTCAGCCCTGTTGGAAAACTTGTTCATCTCGAGATAGGTTACAATAAAAGTCTTAAACTATTGTTTTACACATTCCCTGATAGTTTGATTATTTTCTGAAAATATGAATATGTGATTAAATTATATCTGTTAGGAGTTATAAGTGACCAGAATCCTCTGAGATTCTATTTGTGTCAAGAAATTGCTAGAAGCCATAAGGGGCAAGGAATTCTTTGAGATCCTATCTAAGACAAGGATATCTGATGTATGGTGTTATAAACACAAAAAAGAAGTCATAAGAGACCAGAATCCTTTGAGATTCTATCTAAATCTGAGAAATATGATATGAACTGCTTTATCATATGAATTGCAATTCATTTATCTGCTTATTTTTGTTATTTAAATAATTAGATAACTATTATATTCTAATTACATTTCAGTACAGTGATTTATTACACTGCATTTAACTGCTTTTAAATATTAAGTAAAATATTTAATAAAAAATATTTAAAAATTTAGATTGGTTTGTATGGCCTGCTGAGCTATTATAGCTCACTATGATTTTGCTTTTGATTTTCAAGATCTAGGAAAGGGAAGGAGATTGTGGATTAGCAGTTTAAGATTAAATTTGAGTTTAGGTATTATCTTTTAATTTTTGTACAATCATGACTAGTTTACTATTTAGTCATGTTCTGTAGCTTCTGCATGTAGTCATATATTATAGTGTTGATATATTTTTATGAAAAGAAAGAAATATTGTGGATAAGTTTATTTTTAGTATTTGGATGTGTTAGTAATTTTGTAGTCTGTAGTTATTTAAAATAAATATTGGAAGATAATCTGAACATTCCAAAACTAGATATTATGATTTGTCTGTCACAGCTCAACATGATAGGACCTATCCTTATCGGGTTGGGTTGTGACAAGAGTTGAATGTTAACCCAACCTATGCTTAGTTGCTTACCATAAACAATCTAAATGTTTTATAATTTTCTAGGGGTATTAGGCCATAAAACCTTATCAAAATGTTTTTTAAAGATCATGCAAAAACTTCCTCTATAAAATACATCCATGTCATGTTGGCTCACTTTGGTAATGACTAGTCACACCATGACATTGGATATCATTTCACAAGTAGTTCAACCCAATATCAATCAACTAAATTGTGGTCATCGAGATGCACTACAAATCTGTATCAAATAGAGCCTAGGTAGGCAAATCATATCAGAAATTGAAATTCAGTTCACTAACTATAATCCCTCTATATTGCACGAAGATAGCCCCCGGTGCATATTAGAAACAGCATAGAGCGATTAAACTATAACTGAAAGCCGAGAGTTGAATAATCAGCATACTTAGGCTGAAAGTGTGGTCACTTTTGCAAAATTTAAGTTCCCAACTAAATCCCTGCCATGATTCACTTTAAGGTGAATATGAGTTCGGTAATCGAGCAATGATTTTAAAACAAAACTTGAATAACTTCTGCACTCAAACAGCCTTGAAGTTTATAATGCAGCATATATCAACTTTCATTAACTAAATACAGAAGTAAGCAAACCATTAAAGAGAACAACTTATTGCTATTACAAGTATCCTTAAATTGCCGCAATGGAATAACCGAGGGATCCGCAATGAACACTAAAATATGTCTACTAAATAAGAATTCCTGATTTCCATTGGTTTAGTTCAATTGGTTTCAATACAAAATGAAGTTCTTTACTGAATATATTTCTACATTTCAAGTAGAAAAGGATTTGTTTATAAGAAAGTTTATATAGAATTCTTCACTAAATTTTAATAATTAAAGTGATAATACAACAAATTACTGAGGTGTTTCTCGTCCTTTAATCTTGCACAAATCCGATACACTGCATTCTAATTAACACTACTGCTTATTTATCTTCATTAAAGAGAGTTATCAAATAAGTAATAAATACCAAAAAAACCCTGCATAAGCCAAGTTATAATATCAAAATTTTTGTGGTGATAAAGAGATATATATGAGTCTTATATCCATGCAAACATCAACTTTGATGAACAAATCAAAGTAACAATTCCAACAAGGTGATCCAATTATATAAATAGCTCCGTGCATACCTATTAACATTTTAGCGCCCGATAGCCGATTCGGTCCCAAAGTAAGTAATAAGTAGTCATTACAAAAGATGAGGAAAAACCTGGATTTTCTTTTTACAATCAAAGATGTAGATATGATACCATTATTTGGAATAGCATAACCATTTTATTTCCCACCCTTTTTCTCAATCTATAAAATTTGATTTATAATTTCCCCATGTTTTTTTTCCCAGGTTGAATTTTAAAACCCATACCAATATGTCAAAAAAAAAATTATTATATAGTAATTATGGATAAAAAAATGTAGAACAACAAGAAATTTGTTGCTTAGAATTTATGCCATATGAAACGTCTTTGAATAGGTAAACATTGGCTACTGAAGAATCAAGACATAATGTTGTAGCAAATATGAAGGAAGGTTTACAAAACAATGAAGCATCAGAAAAAAAAAATCCGCAACAAGTTCAAAGCTGGAGAACAAGAAGAAGTCAATGCCATACAATGCTTGAAACTTATAGAAAAGTAATTATCTTCAGCTGAGCTTGAGAAGGCTACATTAATTAAGGACATAAATCTTGACAATAAACTGGTGAATGCTGAGAAGGGAATTGACCAAATAAAACATTGGAATCAATATTTAAAATTCCATTAAAGACTTAACTGGAGATCTTAAAACTTAGAACATACAAAATTCATGAAAACACAGCAAGCAACATTTCAAATGACAAGAAAAAGTTTATAAGAATAACCCAAACTTAACTAGAGTAGAATGAACTTAGTGCTTCTGGAAAATAAAGTCTCTAGTGAGTAATCATAAGATTTTCTTAAATGGATTAAAACAAGGTAGATCAAATCTAACCTACACAATAGCAAGCCATTGCCAAGATGATCATTATCAAGGAATTTCATGAAAATCCATCACACAAATTCACATTTTGTAAATTTCACAATCTTAGATATCTCTAAAATGTTATAGAAACAAATGCATCTGAGGCAATGACAATCTCAATCAAGTAATTAAACATTACTGGAAACTGGATGAATTTAGCATAATATAGACTTGAACATCGGTTATACAAAATAAGTCGGAAATTATTCATTTGAGAAAGTAAATCAAACTTTAAGATTCCCACAAAAATGCCAATCCTTGCAAAAAAGGTCTGAAGGCCATGATTAAAGAGATAATTCAAAGTTTAACTAAAAAATTTGAAATAAACAAATAGAATCTCAAGATTCATGAGATAAACATAAAAGAAACCTGTCAATAAATTAAGACGTAGAGATAAAGCTTATTCATCTAGTTGGGTATAAAGAGCAACAAAGTAAATACAAATTCATAGCATTTAACTGCGCAACATTCTAAGAATAGACAGCTAACCAGGCTCAGAAGCACATAAAGAAGGCAAACTGTTGATGCCAAGCTAAGAAAGGAACTCCAAAAAATCACAAAGAGTGCTGCTGAACCAAGAGCAATCAGCGATGTAAAGCCCCTAACAATACAATCTCTCCATAGCCAAATCAGCTTCAACATAAATTTCCCCAGGTTCAAACTCCATCTACACACCAGTGGCCAATGCCGATCAATTAGAAAGACAAGCCTGTCCCTTATGCAGCCCAGAGCAACTTGTGTTCCCTCAAAAGCCTGCTTCTGAGATTCCAAGCACTTCCATCCTTGCCTGAACAGCCCAATGTCCCCCATATATGTAACTTTAGCCACACCAACAGAAACTCAAACTAATCGAAAGAAACCCCCTTTCCACGAAAACAAATAAACTGATAACATTTCCATCATAGGTAGCTCAAAAAGCACTCCTTCAAGTAATAGTATCGGAGCTTTCAGCGCAGGAAATAGAAAGCCAATACCTACCTTGATTCCTGGGTAGTTTAATATAACCGAGTCACAAGAAACAGGAAAAACCAATCAAATATCCACCAAATCCGATCAACTATCAAACCAACCATCCAACAAACTGACAAAACAGCTCCAACAATTCAAGCAGATAAATCCAAATCCAAAACAAAAATTTCTACGAAGCTAACCCATTCCCTTGCAGCAGTGATCGAATCCCCATATCAGTCCCGATAGTATAGCAACACCTCCACAACCCCGACGCAGCGATAACTACTACACATGCTACGAATACGTCCGGCTCTCCCTTCCCTTTTCAGCACCCACCGGAGCTCCAAACAGAGATTAGCATTCTCCGGCGAGTCGACCGGCGACACAGCAAGGGCCTGGAAAGACAGTACTTCGGGTGAATGCCGACAAGTCAGACATCCTCCATAGCCCTATTAAAAGCAGACCACGCGAATCCGGCGAAACCCTAGCTTTTCTTTTCAGGCACTGCTCGTGAAAAAGCAGCCTGACCGAGAGATAGAGGGCAGTGGCTTCTTACGAAAAGGTATGGATGATCTAATTAATCCAGCAGTGGAGATGCCAGAGAGAGAGAGAGAGAGAGAGAGAGAGAGAGAGAGAGAGAGAGATTTACATTTTACACGCTTGTTTTGTGTTGTAAGCATCGAGCTGTGGTTTGTTTTTGGGCTTTTGCGTGGGAAGAATATTTGAAGAAGCTGTAATTGTAAAACAACTGATATTTCGGGGTTTTTCTTTATTTACAGAGTTTTTCAATTATAAAATATTTTTTATTTGCTCCATAATTTTTAAACTTTATGATTAAATTGTTTGAATTAGAAAGAATCCACTTAGGCTTAGGGTGGTTGGTGGGAGAGATTATTGGGTTCGGACATCGGACACAGCTTACGTTTGGTACTTCACAATACCAAACAGTATTGAGCTCAGTACTATGAAGTATTGAGTACCGAGCAGTACCAAGTAGGAGGTGATGTGGTGCATTTTCATTGGGCTCCGAACACGTCCGGTATCCAAACCCAACAATTTGCCGGTTGGTGGGCAAGCACTATTGGGAATGCCATCCCTGATTCAAATCCCCCTACTGCGACCTCTCATTTTCAATGCGGCAAAACAAGTGTTGGCCTAATGCCGATGGGTGACCTCGTTAGATGTCGCCGAGGGATTAGTTACGCTGTCAAGCGATCTCTTTGAAGTGACAAAATGTAGATATCCCCTTCCCAAATAAATAATAAATAATAAAAAATAATATAAAGAATTTAGTTTCACCATGTAAAAATAAAAAATTAAAAAAATATATCAATATCTTAAAATTAAATTCTCTTACACCATATTTATGCTGACATAAAAAAAAAAGAAAATTGCGGGTTGAAAATACCCCTGATAATCCTGCAAAAAATCACAATAATAAAATCACTAATTCATATTTTAATAAAAATTAATGGGATCTAAAAGGATTAGTTCTTTCATGAAAAAAAATATATATATATAAAAACAAAGGTATTACATTTATGTACTATTTTAATATTTTTTATGCGATGGGAGACATAGTGCTCTATATATTTTATTTTATTCTGTTATTATAAATTACTGTAAAATTTTATTATGTTTCTTTAATAATATTATATTACGGATAATTTATTTAATACAATGCTTTTCAATTCTGACAATTAATTTTTGTATTTAGGAGCATTCATTTTTTTTAGTGCTACGATTGAGTAATCAATAGGCAGTAGCTAAGTACAAATCTTTCTGACCTGAACTAAACAATTTTCAATAGAAATTTTTCGCATCTTGCTTTTGCCTTTTCAAATTCCCAAAAAAAAAAAAAAAAAAAAAAAAAAGCTTTTGCCTTTTTTAATATCGGAAGTCCTATCAAAGGAAGCCTAATATTGTAAACTTGCAACTTAAAAAATTTTAGTGGAATAATTTTCTTCTTGTTTTTAAAAATAATTTTTTTGATATAAAATTTTTTTAACTACAAATTTTGATATTAAAATATTATTTTAAAAAATAACACAAATAAAACATAAACTCCCAAATTCTAATAGATGGGCTGCATCTGAATTTTCTCTTCAAGAAAGAGGAGAAATTATTCTGTGCGGTCATCGAACATATTCGGAGGCGAATCAGAATGCGTCACATCATTTTTTTATTGTGCACTGATACTATATATTGGGTGACGTGAGACATTCTATTTCTCTTTCGGACAGTCTGATAACCGCACATAATAATTTTTCAAGAAATATAGGAAAATCTTTAATGATTTAGTTTTCTTTCCTCTAATTAATGCACGAATTTCTAGAGGAGAGTGGGGTTTGAGTGTAAATGTAGATGTAGTAGGTGACCAATAATTAACTAAAATATAATGAGAACTTACATTAAAAAAAATTAATAACTGATTTTATATCAAATTTTTAGAATTATTAATTGTTGCAATAATATATGAATAATTATTTGATTACATATATTAAAATTGATATATTAAATTATGTTTTCTCTTATTTTCTATATGATTATGAATGTTGTCAGTTCTATAATGCTTAAGTCCCAACCAAAATTTATTAATATATGGTGAAAAGGTTAGCCCAATTTAAACATTTTACCGAAACTCCAAATATTCTTCCTATTTTCTATTTTTATTTATTTTGTCTGTTATTATATTTTGAAGTGAAAAATATTTTTTTTCTACGAAAGATGACCTAATTAAGCTTTGATTATAAAAATTTTAAATTTCTTTTCATGTACTTTATTTTTTATTTATTGGGTGATATAAAATCAAAGAAATATATTCCAATCAATTTTGATTGAAAAATTAAAAATTCAAAAATTAGCTCAACCACCTTTTGATATTTAATAAACTTAAAAAATAAATAAATCCTTAGACTTCAACAGCAAACTTTGGCATTATTCATTTTAAAATATTTATATGGATCATTACATTTATTTCATCCACCAAAGAAGTCAGAACATTTATGGAGAAGTTAGGGTTTTATTCCCATCAAGTCAAATCTAAACTAAACACAAATTCGTTGAATTTTGAAATTAAATGTATTATAAATTATTTATTAGGAGTATTGATTGAAACCTTTTTGTATTTATATTGATAGTATGGTATTTATTAAACTCAAAGTATTAAAATATAATTTGTATAGGAAGTTCTAGCATATTTGACTGTTTTTACCATTAAATTATTAGAGCAAAAATATTTTTAATGAATTTATAATTAAAATTAATATATAATAGATTGAATATCATAAATATACTATTTAATATGATCTTATTAAAAATATGATAACTAATTAATCATGTTTGTCTCAAAATGATGATAAGATCTGCATTTTTTATACAACAAGGGTAGGATGGTGCGAGAGTACTTCCTTATATCACTTCAAGATGAGTAAAAGACCTATCAAATATACAACTCTCCTTCGCCTATTGGTTGAGAGCTTAGGCTTCCAACTAAAAGGTTCAGGGTTCAAGTCTATGTGTATGCGTTGTGTGTGTGAGTCTGCCTTAAATGGCCTAAATGTCCAAAAAAAAAAAGACCTATCAAATTCATAAAATAAGACAAACTTTAGATTGTTTATTCTACTCCATCTTCTATCTTCTAAGGGGCAAATTATTTTGTGTGAATGCCGTCCAGATGTTAATCAGAATGCACCACATCACCCCCACTCGGTATCGTGCTCGGCACTGTTGGCGTGACGTATTTTGATTGATCTCCGGACAATAAATTGCATACGTCGTCGGCATAAAATAACTTCTCCTATGGACAACAAAGTTTTGTTGCTCGCACCTTCATAGATATATAAATTATAAAATCTTTACCTAATTTTTCAGCATAAAAATTTCAAAAATTCAATTGAAATTTTAATACTAAAATTTTTTTTTTTAAAAGAAAATAAGATAGTTATCCCAAATAAAGTCTAGGGCTTCGTCGGAGATTGGCTTTCTTACTGCTACTTAACCCACTTTTTTAATACAACAATTTTAATTTTTGTATTAAAAATTTTTCTTTAGAAAGCAGTAAGAAAGTTCTCCCAAATAAAGCCTAAGACTTCATTTGAGATGGCTTTTTTATCACGAGTAATTATTGTGTCCGGACACCGAACGCATCCAGAGACCAATAACAAAGCGTCATATCACTTAGGCACTCGGTACCGTACTCGATACAGCACTCAGTACCGCTCGGTATTCTCGATATTTTATCCGGACATAATAATCTTTCCTCTTTCACGTTGCTGCTCTCCTCATACTAAAAAACCAAAGACAGCCTAAAGAAAAAGCAGTCATGCTAAGTTTTTGGCCCACTGCCCTACCGCACCGCAGAATCAGTTAAAATAAATATTCACATATTCCTCTTCCCCACCTCTTCTGATGTGAATATAATCAATACTACCACCTCTCATGTGACTGTTATCAGTCAAGAAGTCTTAAAAACAAAAAGGGCATAAATACAAGAGGATAAAGCTAGAGAAAAAGCAAAATCAAAGGAAGAACAAACAAGACCAGCCCTCACAAAAACAACCGTCGGTGCAATGCCATTGAAAAAAGCAAAAAGCAACTCTCGTTGGTCTATATTATGCATGGGATTATTTCTTATAAATGGTGGTTGCATCAGCCTAGAGATTTGTGCAATCATAAGATTATCATGATGGTTTCTCATAAAAGGGTCAACCGACCACCTTTCATAAAGAATTTTAAGCCATAGATGGGAGAAATTATTCTATGCGGAGTCCATATGGGAAGAACAGTTCAAACATGCGAGTGTACACACTATGTATACATTTATACACAGTGAGTATAAGTGTACACACTATGTGTACGCTCACAGTCTGGATGATTCTTCCCGTCCGGAATCCAACAAAAATAACATTAAGCCTTTATCCCACTACATGGGGTCGGCTACATGAATCCTTTTTCGCCATTGTGTCCGGACTCCGCACATAATAATTTTCCCATAAATGATGTGTCAGTGGCAAATCTCATGACACAATTGATGGTCAGAAACGATACAGTTCTACATTTAAACTGACTTTTGTAAAATTTCCAGCTCTTATTCAGCAAAGAAAGGGAGTCTATAAGTGACAGCAATGAAGCTTCCATCAAACGTACTGAAATCAGATATAAAATAAACAGATCAAACTTCATTCAGCCCAGTAACAAAGCATTAAGCTAGCAAACAAGAAATTGAGAGTTCAAAGTCCAGTATTGTCAACAATCTCATGATAGTAGCCATTCGCACAGGTTTTCATGTAAATCTAGCAATATGATATAACAATTATCTGGAAAAGCAACTAGTTGGATTTTGTTCAAGTATCATATCAGACCAGACATACATCAACAAGAGAAAGTTGGGTATTGTAGAACCATCGGGCAAAAAAAATAGGATCACGTTTGAATTTAGAATCCACCTGGTGTATGCTTTAGAGTTCAGAGCCACGTTGTAATTGTAGTGTCCATTAGCAATATGCAGTAACAACATTCAGAGCCACTTTGTAATCCTAAGACGGATGAAAGTAGACTTCGAGTAAGATACTCTTTGTCTTCAGCTCCTCAGTCTCGGATTCATCGTACCTGGATACCTAAATGAAAAAGAAAACTCTTCCCTCGAGGGGGAGGTTATTCTTTTCCCCTTTGGGTATTGAAATGATCCAAATTTGAGCTTCCAAATGGAAAAAGGACTTTTCCTCTAAGGAGTATCTTTTCTTCTTTGGAATCCAAATTTGGATAATTGTATCACAACCTTCAATGTCTCTTCACTCTTGGGAGTATGTTCAACTTCATCTAGAATGCAAAGTTTAGTCTCTCTTTGTGCTTTTTGAGCAATGAAGACAAAAACTTCTCATAATTCCATCTTAAACCAATAGTATCTACAATTGGAATAGCAAAAAAAATGCATGACTGGGTAGTAATTTGCCAGCTCCATCTCTGATCGTATCAATTTTCTGAACTCTATGAAAATTACCATGTAAATTTTACAGCTTCACTGGATGCACCCTGCAACTCGTCAACAGTAAGATGATTCAGAACCATGCCTGGCTTGGCGATAGATGAATTGTTCGTCATAGTTATCTAATCATCCAAGATAGAAAAGAAATTGGATCCCTGAGAGACCTAAAAAATGTCAGGGTTAATGACGTAGAATACTTCGGAGAAAAGTCATCTCTAAATTTGCAGCGGTGACTGCAAGACCTCCAATTTCCAGAAATGGTTTGTCAAGACTTGCAAGTTCACAGCTGAAGCTTATTGGCAATATCCCGTCACAAATCGTCTTACTCCAGCAAAGTCCGCCACTATTCTCATATCATGGAAGGTATTGCTCCCCTGTGAGCTTATGAAATCTACAATGTACTCAGATTGTTTATCACCATTGGTCTGCCATAATAAAAGATGAATTCCATAGTGAGAGATAAAGAGACTAGATCTCCTGAAAAACACTAAAAAGAAAAGCTAGAATTGAGTTTAGGTTTTGTTTGGGATGACTTTCTTACTGCTTCTTAAAGCAGCCTTTTAGTAGAAAAATTAATTTTTTTACTAAAAAATTGCTTTAAGAAGCATTAAAAAAGCTATCCCAAACGAAGTCTTATTCACCCAAATTAATCATCACCGTCACGTTGAGCAAGATGAAATGTGAGATGTAGAATATCACCATTCTTAAAATCAACATTAAAAACAAAATTATAGCATCCATGTCCAAAGAAGAAATGTGGGATGTAGCGTATCACCATTCTCAAAATCAACATGAAAAACAAAATAATAGCATCCATGTCCAACTATATTTAAAAGAATATACAGGGCAATATTCATGTGATGCTTGAATAATGATTTGAAAGGAAGTTTTTTAATATCAGATTAAGATATGTAAAATAAAGCATATACTTAAATTATTCCAATAGTTATGTTCGTGTGGAGTCCGAGAATGAATCTCTCATAGAAATTGATAATGCACGTGTGAGTGAATCTACATCCACATAGATTATAGTTATTTTGGGGCCACTTCATATGCTAATAAAGGAGGATCCACAATTGATAGAACTACTTTCATATTTTGTATTAATCCTTAATATCAAGTTCATGCTTTCTCTTCCACCACAAGTAAACTATCTCGAGATTGCATCCTTCATTCCAAATCAAGCTTTGTTCCTAGTTGCACTTTATCTTGAATTTTCAGTCCTTTCCATACTCATTTTTATATTGAGTTTGTGCTACTACCACCACCATATACTATAACAAAGTTTGAATGAATGATTTCCGACAATCTTCACTAAAACCTCCAGAAGTATGCCTTGAGCTACCTGCATCTTCTCCAGTTGATTATAGAGTTGTGCATGAACTAATTCCACTTCCACCACCATGCCCACCTTCCAACTATTTGGAGAAGAGTTTCTTTAGGCATTGGTAAATGATTGAGTACAAATAAGGTCATCAGAATTCTCTTCAATATTAGTTTATAAGCACAAGTTCATTTAATTTTACCATGTTTTAAATATTTCATATAAATGTATAAGGGCTCATAATTCCTTGTAGAATAGTTAATGAATTATTGGGAAAGTATTACAAGGCATACATATGAAATAAGGGCACGTGATTAATTTTCTTAATAGTTAATGCCCTATTAGGAAAGTATGTAAGCCTAAGTCTATATAAAGGATTCATGTCTTGTATTGAGAAATCTAATAATAAATGAAATATTGATTTTTTGTTATTCTCATATTCTTCTTCTCTTCTTTCCAAGTAGATCCGATTATATCTTCTGCTCTTCCCCCGATTCCCTTCTTTCAATAGATGTCACCTGCCTTCTTGTTCGTATTACATCAGTAGGGTTCACTGGGTTGAAGTTTATTAGGTTTTAAATATTGATCATAAATAAAGTCTTTTGTAATGGATGCGAAATACTTTAATTCTAAATATGAAACTAAATAAAAAACATTGCAATTGTGTCTCTCTGATTTGATTATTTCTCTTTTCCTAACTATATTATTCCATGTCCTTATCTTTTTCATATTCATTAACTATTTAATTATCATTCTCTATTCAAATTAATCCCTATCAAGCCATCATCTGAATCTATAAGAGAGAGCCTCCACACAAATGTCCTATATGGCGACATCTAATATAATAATAAATGCAAGTTTTTCACATCAATTGAATATTGTATGGTATGATACCTGTAATCTTCTCAAATTTAAGAATTAAGGTGCTATACATGAGTTCTTCATCTTTGCTCTTCATAATTTTACTTTATAAGTATCTATCGTTTCCTCCCACCAAGTGAGAGAAACTTTTCTTGAGAAATCGGTATCACTCATTAAGTGCCTTACACTTCACACATGTTGAATTCTCATCCACAAGCTTGTTCTCTCTTTCTCTCAAACAAACCTTCCAACCCTCTTCTAATAAACTTCTCTTTGATTTCTAACACAAAATAAATCCTAACATCACAACCTAAATAAACCTACACAAATTTAAATCCATAATCTCTCCTAACAAGCTTAAAACCACCCATAAGTCATAATAAATGTGTAAACGAACATCGTACACCACACACAACTCACATTCAAAACCCATACAAACTTAAAATGGACTTAACCATGCTCATACAACCAACTGGCCATTCAAATTATTTCCAGTGAAATTGTTAAATAAAACAGTAACTATCCTATCCCTATCCCTTACTTCCTAGCACATATATCGAATTCTGTCTCCTTCCAGTTCATTATATGGAGGCTCCCTTCCATTAAAAAGGGACAAGAGAAGAGAGAATAAAATGAAAAGAAGAGCTTATGAAATATTCAATAGATCAGCTTCCTACTAAACTAACTGACCTCTTCCATTTGCAAAAATCTTTCTTGCTATTGTTTGTTATTTCTTCTATTCAAGGGTTAAAGATTTGCAGCCAATTCCAGGTCAAAGTAATGGATGCGTTCTATGATTATAGTACTTGAACTCAATTAACAATTTTTTATTAAATTGTGTTGAATGATAAATTTTGTACAAATTTTCGAACTAAGCTTAAGAAGAAACATTGAATATATTTCCACACTGAAATTATAATCAATTTTCTATAATTATCCATATTATGTTACCAATCGCATTATATCATTAGAACATAACTAAATTTACTATTTTCTTATAACTTTAAGAACGGAGTTGATGACTTAAGAAATGTATGCATCTTACCTATTTAGACAACTTTTTAACATATCCATGTCATAACACAATCGTTACAACTCCTAGTAAGATCCATCTTTGGCATGCTGATATATCATATTTTCATTGCATACAATTAGTACTCATTATTTCATCTATGATCAATAAGGTAGATTCTTGATACATCTTGAAACATCACACTACTACTTTTTTATCCAACCAAAAATGTTTTTAGGGTAGATCATTTTGATAGATTTTTTTTTTTATTTGAAACCAAACTTAATAATTCAATTAAGTATATGATTAGACTAGCCTAGATTTAACCTCAATTTTGTAAGAGTATTCTGCTTATTCAAGCAATCATTATGTTGTCATCATTGCAAGAGCACCATAATGACTCGTATCTTTTGAAGGCCCCCATACATATTCCATATTTTGTATCTTTGCAAGAGCAATTGATTGAGAAAGGTTACATAGATAGCATTCAACTAAGATAAAAAAACATGAAGACGGGCAATCACAAAACAATAACGCTTTAACAAGCCTTCTCTATCTATGCCAGGCAATGATACAAAAGCGACATGTATCTAAGACATAATAAACTATCTTTCTTGCTTTTTTATTTAAATCGATATTAAACCTATTCGAAACCTAACTCAACATCTCTTACACATATTACAAAGCAATGGGTCATACAAAATTTTCATATAAGAAAGCTTGATTGTATTTGGGTACTTTGATAGATTTAACGAGTTCATCACCATGTTTGCTCCACTTGAAGCTTCATTCCCGCCATATTTAGATTGATTGTTGATCTTAGGTAAAAGACAAGCCATCCAACAACAAGTGAAATTATTCCAATACATTAGATGACAGCCACCATAAAGTATCTCAAGTATCCTCCTACTAGACCAGTTCATCATTACCAAGTACTTCTAGGCTCTAGCATAATAAATTTGATATCTATAATCCACATCCTACCAATAACCTTTTTGTTAGTAGAACACAAGCATTATTACCATCCAAAGTCATTCCTAAATCTATTGAGTATATTATAGTTCATAACCTGCTTTTGATGATAATTCAGACCAAGAAGATAATCACATGTAGAATGAATCTGCATCTTACATTGAATATGAGCCTAAATCTAAGTTTGCAATAAAACGTAATGAGCGTATGCAAAATCTGAGCATCAGCCTTAAGCAAAATCTATGTTTGAAGTCATGTTGAATCTAAACCTGAGTTCGAGCATGAGTCTGATTTTAAGAAATTCATACATGTCGAAGATGTTTTTTTTTTTTTTAAACATGTTGGAGATGCTTGTTTTACTTAAACCACTTGTAGTTTGACTCCAAGTTTTGACAATTTGAAATTCCTCATATACGCGAAAGTTTGTCACAAATTGATTTTGATATTGTTTCTCAATTTCGTAACTTTTTAACTCATAGGAAGTTAGGTTAAGTTGCATATTACTGGAGACGTTTCAAATAACTTGCTTGGTTAAAGCATATGTCTTAACATAATCATGATCTTGTTGCGCCACTACTCTAAAAGTTTTTCTTCACCAAATATGCCTACCATAGTTGAATCAAAACCATCTATAAGGGGCAAGTTATTATACAATGAACATTATAAAATTATATGATATTATCACCAAGAAAGCTTGTAGGTTTCTCTTCATAACAACAATATTCAAATTCAATTGCATTGCTCATTAAACATTTCCATCTTATTTGCTTAATTTAAGAAACTATTCTATATATATTGATGATGTTATAACTATAGTACACATTCTTTTTTTTTTTTTTTTTTTTTTGAAGAAATGCATCCAAATTGCATTAAGAAACAAAGAAACTAATTACAATTGCTAATGGAATCACATTCCTCCTTGATTGAATTCAATAACAAGGAAGGAATGTTGCTAAAAGAAAGGCTATCAAAAAAGAAAATACTATCTAGAGCCATAGTAGCACACAAATTGGCTACTTTATTACAATTCCTATGGACATGTTGAAAAACAACTTTATGGAAATCATTAAGAAACAATAATTCCTTTACCGGCCACCTATCAATAAGCCACTTATTCTTCTTTAAAGAATCTTGGATGAAAGTAATAATATTGAGGTTGTCACTCTCAATTATTACCCCTTTGTATTCAAGCATCCAACTCCTAATGTATTCCCTTACCGAGAAAACAGCCTCCAACTCAAGCTGAGCAATGTCCCAATGGACCTTATTCTCCCCAAAAGCAATAACGAATCTTCCCTTGTGATCTCTGAAAATGCCACCGATTCCAGCGCAGTTAGATCTAAGCAATGAAGCATCAACATTAATCTTCATCCAGTCTTTCGGTGGGGGGTACCAAGATTTACGAGACTCCCTAAGGAGATTAGTACCCCAGTTGGAAAGATGTAGATAAAACTTAGTAGCAGCCAATGACAAGGCATTCACAGCAATCATATAGCAAGGCAGAACAGCTCCTCCATGCTTAAAATCATTTGGATTTTTCCAAGACAAGTACACAATGGTACAATAGATCTTGACAATTCCATTGTCCCGAAAAGACAATCTCTTTAATCCCTGTAAACACCCCTCTAACGTTTGAAAAACAGGGATAGAAATACCCCACTTACGCATCTGGATAATGACTTCAACCATATACTTGCACTGGACCATGATGTGTTCATAGCTTTCAACTACATTGCAGCCTCTAGCACAACGGTCATCCACAGCAATCCTACGGTATTTCAGAAAATATATTGATGATGTTATAACTATAGTACACATTCTATTTGTTCTTACGATTAAAGTGAAGGAATACCTATCTTAGTGCTAGAACTTAATTAGAATATACCCATTTGCCTATATACATAATTTAAAGCCCTAATTTCAATGAAGAGGATTTATCACCTTAATGAGTCCTTTTAATGCTTCAACTACTCTGAGTTGATGTTAATGTCAACAAATGTTATATTTTTCAAAGTCAGAGACCTAATATTAGTTCTTACATTACTACTAGATGAGCACATTGATGATCCCTCTGAACAATTTTTTCATATAGTTTGTTGGAACCTTCATCCATCTACAATTCAACAATCCATGGCAGATGAATTATTCTTCTTTAAGAGTACAAATGCCAAACCAGCTCTAGAATATAGAGCTTTGCAACAAAGGTAAAATATGGGGATGCCTAACTTCATGGTCATTTTTATTTTAACGCACTATTTTCAGCACTCTCATTTAAAATTCATGGTCATTTTAATTTTTGCCATAGTTATTTGGATATTTTTTATTAAGTTGTGGGTTTGTTATGAAGGAGCCTATAGCATAAATAAAGTTTTTTTTATAATGGAGTTATTTATTATGAGATGATTGATAATAAATGAAAGTTATTTGCATGGACATTAGGTCCTTTTATTCAACGTGAGAAGCTAATAGTAGAGCTGTAGGAGACACTTTTTTTTTGTTTTAATCCAGCGTATCATCTTTTGCCTTGTACACCTACTATTTAGATCCCATTTTCTTCATATTATTTTCATATCAAGACATCATCAATTTTTGTAACATCTTCGACAATGTAGCCTTGTATGATTAGATAGACAACATCAACCAATTTGGTTGAAAAACTTCAAAAAAATGGTAGATCAATTTGGACACAACTTTGGTCGATCAATTTTCAATACAAAATTGGTTGTTAATTTGAGCAATCTAGCAAGGACACTGAAATAGTTTGAAAGATCGTAAAAACTCTAAAAATTGGAAATAAAGCTCTAAGGTGTTTTTGAATAATTAGAAGTGAGTATAACTAAGTTTGCTAAAAATACTCAATTTTGATCCTAGAAGTGACCCTATAATGATAGAAATTATCACAACAACCACTAATATTACTCATTAAATCTATACACATTTTATAAATTCACATATTTCAACAAATATTTTTCTCCTTAATGTTGATCAAATCAAATCTTGTGGCACTCGAATACATACATGTGAAGACCATATCATTCTACACATTTCCATCAATTTCCTTCGGGAATAAATCATCTCCAAAATATTCTTCATTCTCTTAGCAAAAATTCAGATAGATTCTATGATACAAATATAATTTTCTCATCCTTAGTTTCATCGCTTCCTCTATTGTTCTATTATATGAAAGATAAACTTGCAATTCTTTAGTTATTACAACTTTGGACAGTTCATTATATTAAAAATTGGCACTAAAATGTTTTGCTTCAACAATTTCAAGTCCTTTTTACTATAAAGGATTTTGAGTTTCATTCATTTATTTAACCATACAATTGTAATATCTTTAATAACTTAGCATGATAACAATTAGTCTTATCCCAATTATTTGTGATTGCCTTTATGAATTCTCATTCTTCATTTATCCTGTTGAGTGTTGTATATTGATCCATTTTTCAAATCTTTTTCCACTACTTCTATCAAGTTAGCTTTAGTCTACCTATTTTTCTACCTAATTTGTCAGTATTAATTTTATTAGTTGTCTTACTGGTGCATGTTCTCTCCTTCATTGTACATGCCCAATAACCTAACTTTGTTTTCCAAATTTTTGCTCAATTATGCTCCATCAGTTCCTATAACTTGGACACAATTTCTTTAAAGTTTACTTAATTTCTTTTTTTTTTTAAATAAAACTTGTGCATACTTGATAATTCCTATGGAATGGGTATTAAAAAGAGAAAATATGAGATGCAATAAAAGATATGGGTTATTTAAAAGCACAATCAAAGCTCTGTGGATTTAAATAGCAAACCATACTTACGGTATGTAAAGAAGATTGAATTAAGAATGCAGGAATGGGGAACTAACAACATTGGCCTACCTAATATAACAAAATAAATACTTGAAATGGGCCAAGTAGAGAGAGAGAGAGAGAGAGAGCTGAACTTTGAGAGAGAGAGAGAGAGAGAGAGAGAGAGAGAGAGAGGAAATGAGGTGAGTGAGTTGCTTTGGTTTTATTTGGTAGGAACAAAGTTAAATTCCTACCACAGCTCTAGCCATTAATAATTTTGATTTTAAGTTCATGGTATTAAATACAACAACAATAAGTCTTTATCCCACTATATGGGGTCGATTAAGATCATGGAATTAAATGTGGAAATCTATTTTTCTTTAATAACTTGTTTACTGAATTAGCATCCCTTAAAATTTTTTATACTTTATTATGTCTCACAGGTTCTCTTCGGTTGGTAGAATCTCCTTTCTCGTTTGATAAGCAAATGTAATTACGCCTTCAGGAGAAATATGCACCCTTTGCCATTGCTTTTGTGCCCAAGTGCATTGGCCATAATTGCATAGATTGATGAGAATGTCCACAATTAAAAAAAGCCCCAATCCACCAAATGAGTGAATAGTTTCCACGATATGAATTCAGATTAACATTCATGGCAAGGAGGAAATCAGATGCAGATCAAAAAATATTTTTCACTATGAATTATTTGCATAAAATTTGTGAGAAAAATGGTAACTTAAATTGTTCAGGAATTTAAATGAAGATGTTTATTTTGATAACTAGTATATTCCTCAAAAAGTATTAAAATTTGTTTATAACTTCAAATTTATTTGTTGATTATCAATATAATAATTAAGGAATCATAAATAAAATACTTATAGTATTAATATCATGCAATATATAAATACTTATTTCAAATTCTATTCAAGTTAACTCAAACTATAATAGTGAATAAAGCCATACTCGAAATCAACTATGTATGCTCAATAACATTTTGGCCGAAATAATTAAATTATCAAGTTATTTCGCATACTACTTCAGTACTCAGGCATTATGTTTGAACTTAGCTAAAATTCCATTCAACCCAAAGATTACTTGAAGTTGCCAATAAAACCAATTATTAAAATCACCCAAGAATCCAAAGTAACTTGATAGCTCAGAGTGAAGTTGCCAAATAATTCATCAAAGAAATATTATTCTCAAAGATCTCATTCTTTATATAGACCTCTTTAATGGCTATTCATGTAATTAGATAGCTACAAGCTAGATAGGCTTATACAATTTACAACAAAGACTGGTTAATTCTTGCTATATAATTTCAATTACATTTCTCAATTATATCCTTTCTTGTAATATTGTACTTTGACCCAAGCCTATAAATAAGAGGTCAAAAGATGAACCAAATATATTCTGACATATTCATTGTGCACATCACTCTTATACTTTCTAACATTCTAGTGGATATCCAAAGCTTCTCTCTAAGCTTTTTTTTCTCTCTCCTCTTCTCTTTTAATGTCTATTCTTAGTAAGATTCAGATGTCACCCACAAATAGTTTTGAATCCAACTGACACATTTGATTTTGAGTTTCAAGCTTTTTAACCAACCCTAAGCAAAGAGTAGTTACTGGATATAATGGTGAAATTAAAAAAAAAATGCTGAAATAGAAAAAAGCAAAAATAATGTTTTCCACCTTTCAAATTTTTATAGCTAATGGAACAAAGACTAAGAAATACCACGCTGACATTGTAGAAGCAACCGTATTTTAATTAAAAGAAAAAGAAAATTTTTGTGTGGTATAGAGAGACAAGAAAGCACTCCTTATCAATTTTATTGGTCTAGAATGAGCATAAAATTCATGAGAATTGATTGGAAGGCACTAATGTGAAAATGTGTGTAATAAAGATATGTTGAAACTATTATATATATATATATATATATAGAGAGAGAGAGAGAGAGATGTAAAGAATATTATTAGAACTACGTATAAGACTTTTCAAACGCAATAAGTAAGGTTATATCAATAACCAACATTTAAACATGTTTCTTTTTTATAATGGATATGGAGATACTTACAAAGATATTTAAGATGATATATACTGGAATATGGTATTTATAAATGATAGTTTTCATAGTAAAACCAGTTCTTAGGAAGTTATAATTTAAAGCAGTAAAGAAAATTCTAGAAGTTAAAAAAATCTAAAATTAATAAAAATAGTATGAGTATATGATATACAATTTTAACAGATGTTAGGGTAATAATTATTAATCAGCATTGTTGGAGATTTAAGATATATCTTATAAAAGGGAAGAAAATATAGATCGATTAATACTTACGTTACAATGGAGACGTATTTTAAGAGTGCTATTTGATAAGAGAATATCATCAAGGTTCAAATGTCCAATTTCGTAAAACTAAAACTAGATTGGACATAGGAAAGGATTCATAAGTTAAACAAGAAGAAGGCATAAATTATAAGTTGAGCATGGCGGAAATAATAATATTAACAATGAATTTGTGGTAAAAGTGTAAAAATTTAATGGATAGAGTGAAAAATATTATATTAAAGTGATAATAGGAAAATCAACTATTGAAGATAAGGTACTAAAAATTGACTTGGGTGATTTAGGCAAGATAAACATATGAAAAAAAAAATGTAAATTGTAATAATAATGCAGATAGATAGAATTAATAATTCAAATGATTAATGAATGCAGAAGGATGATGCATAAAACTAGCCAAGATTAATTCAAATAAGGCTAATTATAATGATGATTAACTCCTAATAGCTAACAATGGAGCTAGACTCTATTCAAAAAATGATTTTAATAAAGAACCATTTGCCTATCATGAAGCTTGTCATACAAACTTGTATCCAATGATTGTCAACGCCCTACCAATGAAGAAAAGGATGATGCAAAAACCTCTAACTGCGCATAAATATACAAAAGGCATGTCAATAGTGTGAGCAACAATAAAAGGTGTAAGCAGCTTACACTAAAAAGAAAGCAAAGTCAAAGTCTACCAGCATTAAAGCTAATTTACAACTAACTGAACCCCAGCATAATCCAACCACTTACCTATAAAAATTAACTTAAATTGTAGCACTCAAGTGAAGCATTGAGATCAACTGTAGCAATTCACTTTTATAAGGAATGCTACTCAAAATGAAAAATTACATGTCCTGATAATTTTGATTGCATTCATTCTGTGCATATGGGCAGCCCTTCTTTACATAAGGCACAACTTAATTTACCTTATATCCAGAATAAGCGATTGTACTGATGAACAACAACCTCGATAAAAAAAATGGCTACATTCTGAGCCAAAGAGGCCATCTATAAAATTGACCTTCTTATGTATATGAATATTGAGCCATTACAATAAAGTAAAATCATATATGGTTTCGCTTTTATTATAAGAGAGACTAAATAACACAGAATATAGATTAGATCATTTAATTTGTTGCTAAGCAAGAAAGGGAAGGAAAATTCCACAAATACCTACATAAGCCTAGAAAGAATGCATTGCGAGCACAAGTATTACCTCAAAAGCAAAGAAGCCACCGGGTTTTAGAACTGAGATCAACCCATCAAAAAGATGAAGAAGATGATCCATGCCATTCATCCCTCCATCCAGTGCTAGACTAGGTTCATGTTTACCAACTTCAGCTTGTAAGCCAGGAATATGACTGCTTGGTATGTATGGTGGATTGCTAACCAATCCACTTAGTTTTCCATGAAGATCCTGCAGAGGTTCAAACCAATGCCCCTGTCTTATCTCCACTTTGTCCTACATGCATAATACAAAATTCAAAATACTTAATTTATAGGCCAAATTTTCGGAACGAGCATTGTTGCAGCCTAATTTAGCGGTAGGAGCGTGAACAGAAATAAATTTTAAAACGAGCTAATACGCCGAACACTGTAGTGCATTTGTAGAATGTGCTCTCCTAAATGGCGCATTCATAGAATGCGGCAATTGAAATGGCGCATTCATTGAATGCGCCGACTGATCCGGCACATTCAGTGGAGTACACCGTAGGGTTTGGCGTATTCCATATTCTTGCATTTGTGTTTGTCGTTTCCGGAGACCAGATCCGAATCTCACATGTAGTGGCCGGAATTCAATGCTGCCATTAATTTCGTGCAGTTAAGGAGTGTAGCAGAGCGGGTATAAGTAAGACATGAGCTAAAGAGCGTTTGGCATCAGCTCTTAAGGAAATTGCAGGGTTTGACATCAGCTCTTGTTTTAGTTATTTATATACATGTTATTAATATTAAAATACATTATTAAAGTTAATTTTAAGTGTGTGAATTAGTTATTAAGAGATGAGAATAACAAGAATAAAATTTTTTTTTAAGAAAAGTTTTAAAAAAATTTATAATTTAAAAGAAGGTATAATTTATTTTGATTTTATTTGGGTTTTCTTTTTTTTTTAAATATATTAGGTTATCATTGTTATATGTAATAATTATTAAAAAAAATTGAGTAATGATGGCTGAAGTGATACGAACCCGTAGAAGCAAAACAAATAAAAATTTATGTTAATACACATGATAATGATTGAAAGCAACATCGAAAAAATTTGGAATAGAAATAGTGCGAAAACTAATGAACACAAATTCACGGTAATACATATGATAATGATTGAAAGCAACATCAAAAAAATTATTATTACATGTGGCTCAGTACTATGCGCATACGCGCTTGGAGTTGGGTTAAAGTTGGACAGCATAAAAATTTTTCTGTGAACTGCTTTTGGATGTATTACCAATCTTTTATATTTAAGAACTCCTTTTGACCATCTATAATATTCAGCTATTGATATTTTTCTGATAAAAATGCATCTTGATAAGTATGTCACCTTTTATAAAGAATACAATGTTGCACATCGGTTATCGGATTCTCAACATTGACCACAACAGAACCTTCTTTTTTCCGTGCGATTTCACGAATTATTGTCCTAAGAATACTTATAGGAGCAAAATAACCATTATGATCCCTAAACCTTTGTTGTACAAATTTCCAACCCATATCAGTAATTGTTTCTCCATCCATATACATGAGATGACGACTTTTGATAACTTCATGATATGTATCTCATAAAATATCGTCTTCATAACAAGACCATTCATGTAAACAACATCAAAAAATTTCATTTGATCTTGTTTTATCCTCCAAGAATTCATTCATGGGATACGACATAGATTCTGTCAATCGAATAGTACCATCGTAGATCAACTTCTGTCTTGGAATAATATGAAGGAAATCCCTTGATGGTGAGCGCTTTATTGATGAGGTCCTTGATGATGATGACATTATGTGCTGAATATTTAGCAAATGCAATTTGAGTTATCATTAGAAAAATAATAATATATAAAATTAAAAAAAAAATGATTTGAAGAACTAGAGTCACATTAATAAAACAAATTAGATGTTGAGTAACAATTAAAAACAAAAATATTAAGCATCAACATTACAACACGAAGTACATTTTAAATTTATAACGAAATAACAACATAAAGTACATTTTCGAAGTTACTGATTCATATTGTTAAGTAGATATTGTAGATGATTTTGGAGCTGTGTTTGTGTAGTATAACATTTGAAGTCGATCTGAAATTATTGTTATATTTGCTGTCAATCTTGTCCATTAAGAAATTCCTTTGCTTTAGGATGTTTTGAACTTTGCAACAACTGTTTATAAGAATCTAATATGTGCTTATCATGATAAGACTTCCAGTAAGAGTATAAAATACAATTATTATATCCATGGACCTTCCCATACCTGGTGCAACTGTATCGTCTTTATCACAACTAAGTTCTAGAATTCGACTTTTTTAAGAAATCTTTTGCCACAAGGTGGTGCTTAAAATTGGTAAAGCCTTCTTGTAGACATTTCCAGTCTAACTCTCGACGTGCAGGGTTACCTCTATATTCCTAAGCTTTCTTCATATCATCATGTAAGTTCCACAGTAAGTAATCTTCATCTTCATCCCAAGTATATATAACACACCTGAATAGTTCATTTGATGATACTCTGGCTTCAAGGTCCTCATCGATAGGACAAGATAAGCTTTCACGCACCTGGATGGTACCCTCTATAATCCATTGTTTGGTTTCGGCACTGCTGCTAGCATCCAAATTGTGGGAGTACATTCTTGATTAATGTAGCTGAAATGAAATATTTGCAAACAAGCTTGAGTAGTCTAGAATTTCTCTTTATTGTTTAACACTAACTAATGAAGGAAGAAATGAGCAGTCAGAAAAAAAAATTCTTATAATAATAGTTATGACTAGTCGAGCATTTTTAATAAGCAAAGTTCATAATATGAATAAATGTTTACAACATGAAGTCAAATTCCAAACATCAGCACAACAATACATCTCAAATCTCATATTAACGATGCCTAGGTAAAGCCCCACTCCCTGGAGTAAATCTATTTGGTGCCCTTCGTCTTTTTCTCTGTAATTGTGGCTCATCTGAGACCTCAGTCTCCTCCTGCTCAACCTCGGCACATTGTTGTGAATGTTGTGTACCTTATTCTGTAGGATAACCTCCCGTTAACATAATGTTCTGCTGCGTGGGGAATGAAGGTAATCCTACTGATGACATCCACTATGGAATGGCCATTGGAAATAATGATTGTGCGCTGGGTTGTTCGTATTGTGTGCCATAATAAATATGTCCTGGTTGACTAGACTGTCCAACGTGCAGGCTCCAATGTGGGGCTGAAGGACCTGCTCCCATGAAATCATAGCCAATGAATGGCGTATGAATGGAATGCCGATGCGGATCAGGCACAACAGTCTGTCGGTGTCTGCTCCCCATCGACCGGAACGGAGCATCTGAAACAGATCGTCTACTATGTTGCTGCTTATGAGAACTCCCTGCACGTTCTCTAGTTTGTTGATCTGCCTCCGTGGCCGTATCAAACAAAGTGTAGTCAATATAAACTGATTGTTGAACTCGGGCAGACAATTCAGCAACCTGATCTACAACCATCTGCAATGAACTAACATTTTGTCCCCCTCCCCCGGCTAGTGGCTCAAGTATCGCAAATGATCGTATATAGTAATCCGCCTAAAGAGTAATTATATATTAATTATTACTAAATTTAAAATTTATGCTAAAAAATTTATACATTGTACATAACAATACAGTACGTACCACTAATCTCTCACTAGGTGATCTAGAAAAGAAGGTCTTTGGAGGCTCAGTTTGAGGTTGTAAAAGGTAGATGGATGCCCAAGATCTATACCACCGTAGATAAGCTCCTAGTTCTTGATTGCCTGCCCCTACTAGTGGAGTGATGGGAACCACGTAAGCCCTTCTCTCCTCCCAGATCTGGAGGTAGTCACGGTATTGTACAGTCTAATCCTGATCTGCTCTACCAAGGCCATCAATGCGCCTAAATGATGGATCCATGGGTTCAATATCAGTGGATGGCACGCCTGAAAATTGTCTTACAACTCGGTCCGGTAGGTGCCACTCTGCACGTTTCCAACTAATCAGCGATACTCTTGCCCTCCAAATCTCCTGTCCTTCATTGTACTATACTGGAAGAGCATATAAAACTTCTTGGATATATGGAGTCATGATAACCTAGAAAAATGTGATAGGTATTGTGTTAATTATTTATGCACAAAAATAAATTATTTAGATTTTCTAAATATTATTATACCTGACTCATACGCAAACCATCAAACTCGTCTCTATACGTCATTGTATTGCCTGCAGGCAGCTCACATATCCTATCTTCAGCCCACCTATAAATTTGTACGAAATATTATTATTTAAAATACAATTGTAATTTTATTGACTAAAGCTTACTAACCTGCAACCCAAAAGTAGTCCGGCCAAGTCAAAAATCTGAGGGATTCGCAGTGTCGGTCGACCAATGTACAATCGTTCCCATGACCAAACTTGCAGGAGTGCCACACATCCCGCAATATATGTCCTTGTCGGCCTTGTCGCATAACACAGCTCCCTATAAAGATGTGCAAGAACGGCACCTCCCATTGACATCCTACTAAAGCTGTCAATATCCGCAAGTAAAGGCAACCACTGTAGAGAAACATGACTCAGTGATGTATCAGGTATCAAAAAACAATCTATCATGAATAGGATGTATGCGCGGACATGTCGAATGAAAATCTCTGGTGCCAAATTATCATATGACTCTCTGTAAAATGTCCAGTGGAGCCAACGTAGTGGGAGCATAGAATCAACTTGTGATGAAGTCATCCTGAATGTCGCAACATCCTCCTCATCATCTGGGGCGTGGTATATCGAATCCCTGCCAGGATACGTCCCTAGTAACTCGTCACAGCAAATCGGCCATATTTCTTATATACATCCTTGCCCAACAACATTTGGGCCCACCACTGCAGGTCCATCAACTCTAAGGCCCAATAAAATTTGGACATCCTGCAATGTGATCGTCATCTCACTGATGGTAAAATGAAAAGAGTTCGTTAAGGGACATCATCTCTCCACCAGTGCCGTGATCAAGTTGTGATCCAACAACTGAAAATGTCTGAGATTTTGAAATCTCAGGTTTGTCAAGACATAAATCATACGCGGGCATTCAATTGGTCATTCCCTAGCCATGCGCATATGAGTAGCGGGAACCAAAGGAGATGCCTGCAAATTTCAATTTTATCAGAATTAAATAGATATTTATGCATGCAATAAGGAACATATAGTGACATTAATTTTTTTAACATACATGATCGGGATCATGCGCTCTGTGAGATTCCCCCAGTGATGCTATACTAAATTGTCTTGGGACATTTTCTGCAGCAGTACGATGAGGTGTGTGTCGGCTTGAACGAGCACGTCTAGATCTATCTGTCATACCTAGCAAAAATAAAATCACTATAATTCATATTATTATAACTCTAAATTTTTTAAATGCAAAATATTTTACTAAATATAGATTACCTTGATGAGGAAGGATTATGCGGACAAGTTGATTTATTGTGGCTTATTTGTTTGCAGAATCCACAAGCTTTGTTTGACCTACTCGAGGGCTCATCCATCGTGTTACGGAACCTATTCATTCGTGGTCGACCAACACGACGCCTAAAAGTTGGAGCCAAAAAAGGGATTAATCTGTGCTCTTCATTAAATGTGGCTCATATGTCTTTCGGGGAAAAGACATGGAATAATTTGGAGTACGTAGCGATTGGTTGGTACAACGTGATGTCTCTAAATAGTCCCTATTCAACTAGGACATATCTATTATGGCACATAATACGAACAACCCAGCACATAATCATTATTTCCAATGGCCATTCCACAGTGGATGTCATCAGTAGGATTACCTTCATCCCCCACGCAGCAGGACATTATGTTAACGGGAGGTTATCCTACAGAACAAGGTACACAACATTCACAGCAACGTGCCAAGGTTGAGCAGGAGGAGACTGAGGTCTCAGAGGAGCCACAATTACAGAGGAAAAGACGAAGGGCACCAAATAGATTTACTCCAGGGAGTGGGGCTTTACCTATGCATCGTTAGTATGAGATTTGAGATGTATTGTTGTGCTGATCTTTCGGATTTGACTTCATGTTGTAAACATTTATTCATATTATGAACTTTGCTTATTAAAAATGCTCGACTAGTCATAATTATTATTATAAGAATTTTTTTTTCTGACTGCTCATTTATTCTTTCATTAGTTAGTGTTAAATAATAAAGAGAAATTCTAGACTACTCAAGCTCGTTTGCAAATATTTCATTTCAGCTACATTAATCAAGAATGTACTCCCACAATTTGGATGCTAGCAGCAGTGCCGAAACCAAACAATGAATTACAGAGGGTACCATCCGGGTGCGTGAAAGCTTATCTTGTCCTATCGATGAGGACCTTGAAGCCAGGGTATCATCAAATGAACTATTCTGGTGTGTTATACATACTTGGGATGAAGATGAAGATTACTTACTGTGAAACATACACAATGATATGAAGAAAGCTATGGAATATAGAGGTAACCCTGCACGTCGAGAGTTAGATTGAAAATGTCTACAATAAGGCTTTACCGATTTTAAGCACCACCTTGTGGCAAAAGATTTCTTAAAAAGTCAAATTCTATAACTTAGTTGTGATAAAGACGATACAGTTGCACCAGGTATGGGAAGGTCCATGATGGATATAGATAATTGTATTTTATACTCTTACTAGAAGCCTGATCATGATAAGCACATATTAGATTCTTATAAACAGTTGTTGCAAAGTTCTAAACATCCTAAAGTAAAAGAATTTCTTAATAAACAAGATTGGCAGCAAATACTGTTGACCTCATTATTCGAGGTCAATTTCTCCAGAATCAATCTCTAGTGCTTAGGTTTTTCGTAGCCTAGCGTAGATGTCGCACCCATAAGATTTCTCTTAGGTGGATACCCATTGACGTAGCATCGACTAAAACCTACCATTCAATTCAAATCAAAATCAATTCGATCTAGTTTCAACAACAATTTTAGATCGACTTTTCGTTATAAATTTAAAATGTACTTCGTGTTGTAATGTTGATGCTTAATATTTTTGTTTCTAATTGTTACTCAACATCTAATTTATTTTATTAATGTGACTCTAATTATTCAAATCATTTTTTTTTAATTTTATGTATTACTATTTTTTTAATGATAACTCAAATTGCATTTGCTAAATATCCAGCATATAATGTCATCATCATCAAGGACCTCATCAATAAAGCGCTCACCATCAAGGGATTTCCTTCATATTATTCCAACACAGAAGTTGATCTATGATGGTACTATTCGATTGACAGAATCTATGTCGTATCCCATGGATGAATTCTTGGAGGAGAAACAAGATCAAATGAAATTTTTCGATATTGTTTACATGAATAATCTTGGTATGAAAACGATAGTCTATGGGATATATATCATGAAGTTATTAAAAGTCATCATCCCATGTATGTGGATGGAGAAACAATTACTGATATGGGCTGAAAATTTGTACAACAAAGGTTTCGGAATCATAATGATCATTTTGCTCCTATAAGTATTCTTAGGACAAGAATTCGTGAAATCGCATGGAAAAAAGATGATTCTGTTGTGATCAATGTTGAGAATCCGATAACTGATGTGCAACATTGTATTTTTTATAAAAAGTTGCATACTTATCAAGATGTATTTCTATTAGAAAAATATCAAGAGCTGAATATTATAGATGGTCAAAAGAATGAGTTATTAAATATAAAAGATTGGCAATACATCCAAAAGCAGTTCACAGAAAAATTCTTATGCTGTCCAACTTTAACCCAACTCCAAGCGCGTATGCGCATAGTACTGAGCCACATGTAATAATAAATTTTTCGATGTTGCTTTCAATCATTATCATATGTATTACCGTGAATTTGTGTTCATTAGTTTTCGCACTATTTCCATTCCAAATTTTTTCGATGTTGCTTTCAATCATTATCATGTGTATTAACATAATTTTTTATTTGTTTTGCTTCTACGGGTTCATGCCGGGTAGGTCGACTATGGAAGCCATACATTTATTAAGAGGTTTGATGGAGAAATATAGAGAAAATAAGGAGGATCTACATATGATATTTATTGATTTAGAAAAAGCATATAATAAAGTTCCAAGAGAAGTGTTATGGAGAGTTCTTGAAAAGAAAGGAGTCAATAATGCTTATATTCAAATCATTAAAGATATGTATGCAGGAGCTATTACTTGTGTTCAAACACAAGGTGGATTGACCAAGTATTTTCCTATTTCGGTTGGGTTACATCAAGGATCAGCCTTAAGCCCATATCTTTTTACTTTAGTCATGGATGTTCTCACTAGACATTTGCAAGAGGATGTACCTTGGTGTATGCTTTTTGCTGATGATATTCTTCTTGTTGATAAGACTAGAGAGGGAGTTGAAGGTAAACTTGAATTATGGAGGTCAACCTTAGAGTCTAAAGGTTTTCGCTTGAGTAGATCTAAAACGGAATATATGGAGTGTAATTTTAGTAGTAATAGACCTAGTGAGGGGATTGTGACTTTGGGCGATCAAGTCATTAATAAGAGTACACGTTTTAGATATCTTGGATCTATTGTTCAAAGTGATGGTGAAATAGATGGGGATATTATCAGCAGAATTCAAGTTGGATGGTTGAAGTGGAGGAATGCATCGGGCTTGTTATGTGATAAAAATGTACCCCTCAAACTTAAGGGAAAATTCTATAAGATGATAGTGAGGCATGCAATGCTTTATGGTGCCGAATGTTGGCCATTAAAAGAGAAGCATAATACTAAGTTAAGTGTGGCAGAGATGAGAATGCTCAGGTGGATGAGTGGCTTTACCCTTAGAGATAGGATACGAAATGAGCATATACGTGAAAAGGTTGGAGTAGCTCCAATAGAAGATAAGATTAGAGAGAGTCGCCTTAGATGGTTTGGTCACATAAAAAGGCGGCCTTCCGACGACCCAGTTAAGAGAGTAGAGGTATTAGATTTGACTTATATTAAGAAAGGTAGGGGTAGACCTAAAAAGACTTGGTTAAAAAATATTAGGAATGACCTTTCTTTATTAGATTTAAACGAGAATTTAACTTTTAATAGGACACAATGGAGAAAAAGGATTCATGTAGCCGACCCCACATAGTGGGATAAAGACTTGATGTTGTTGTTGTATCTAATAATGAAAATATTAAATTAATTAAAAATCCAATTTGTGGAATGATTTTTTACATCAAAGATGAATATGATTCCTTAAACATCAATTCTAAATGACAGATACTGTGCTATGTTTCACTAAAAGACCTTGAATAAATGATAGCAACAATTTTTGTGAATATTGTGGGCTCCGAAAATTTGGCCCCGGCCTCCACCCGCACTTATTGTTTTTATTTTCGGCGAGGGAGTTTTAATGAAATAAGTTCTGGGGTAAATTTTGGAAGGCAGATGGGTTTGTAGATAAGACACTACCCAGAGATTTCGCCCTCATTTTGTGAGGACTTTATGATCTGAGTTCTGGTTTCCTATAGGCGCAAGCCCCTATAATTAATTACCCCTCCCGATCACAAGAGAGAACTTTCGATTAAGGCTAGTCATCAATCAGATACGTAGAATATACGTGTTATCTGGCATATAATAGCAGCAATAGGTTTGGAATTTGGAGAACTGGATT
>NW_021319682.1:12983837-12997577 GCF_001605985.2 Dendrobium catenatum | reverse complement strand
GTAAATAATATGAAATAAAGTTGTATGTATGTAAATTTCTTTTTTTTTTTTTATGCTTGTGTGTGTGGGGGTATTACCATAGAATTTAGAAATAAAATGGTATGCAGTAAATAATATGAAATAAAGTGGTATGTATGTAAATCCTCTTAGAATTTATTCTTATGTAAATATTTATTTATTTAATATTTTTATTTTGTTAGTTTCTTAATTATATCAAAATATATAGATTAAAAATGTATTATTTAAAAAATAATAATAGTAGTAGTATTTTATATAATTTAAATATGTAAATGTTATTTAAATAAATATATTTATTTAGATATTAGATACATACTTAGCATAAGAATTTTATAATATATATAAATTTTTTTACTATTGAGTCCAATTGTCATTTATTGTCAAGGGGATTTGTGCTACTTTGAAGAGCGAAGATTTTAATTCATGTGATAGTTAATTTTTTCTAATATGAAAATTTTAATTTTTTATCTCTAGAAATATAAAAATTTTGACTAATGTTGTCACAATTCGACCTGATATCACATAGGTCATATCATGCCTGATCGTGATAAGAACCATAAACTAACCTCAAGATTCAGTTGAAGAAGTACTGAGAAAAAACTAAGCTTCCAATTTAAACTCACTATAAAGCCACTATTCAAAATAAAATAAAGTGAAAGACTATATCTAAAAAAAATGATTTCTATTATATCGTTCAAAATACGTATATAGTCTAAGGTCTATCAACAATAATGCTTGGGAATAAAAAGAAAAAAAATGGCTAAGCCTGCAAGACTGAACTAGCTAAAATATACCTACAACATGAGTCAGAGGCTGCTATCAACTACTTAGCTCACTCATTACCTCTCTGACCTGAAAACAAAAGCAAAAGTAGAAGCAAGCTAACACAACATAGTAGGCTATCGCAGTCTAAATAAAAATCAACAGCTCAAACAAAAAGGACTGAAAATATTGTGTTGTAACAACAAACAAAAGTATTGTACGAAAAATTGAAATAAAACATATAATAATAGTGAATGCATTTAAGTAATTATTGAAATTATATAGAAAATGGTTGAATTATAAACAATTGCCTTATAATAAATATCAGAGCAGCCCTCAAGCTGAAATTTTCAGTATACACAAACAAACAACAAAATCCCTTCTTATTCCTCCCAATCCTCCTTCACACTGGTATCTAAATATATATATATATATATATATATCATAGTATAAATAGCATCTAACAATATACATTTCAATCCTCCTTCACACAGATATCTGAATATATAAGATAGTGCAAATAATACCTAATAGAATTTATAATGTGCCATTGGCACCATAATATGAATATATAGCATAGTAAACATGACACCTAATAGTTCTCATATCATGTATATAGCATCAAAGTATGGCTTTTAGTTACTAAAATATGCCTTATAGGCATCTAAACAGATCTTCCAAAATATCCCCCTTTTTCACACCAAATCTCCTTAATCTTCTTATTTCACCCAACTAAACACACTAAAACTCATAGTTGAATTCATTACATAAATTAAAAAGTAACTGATCATATTCAGAATTTTACTAGAGGTTTTAACGATAAACAACAAAAATATTACTGAACAAAAATCAAATTTTCAAAAATTAACTAAATCATCAGAGAATGTGTATAATAGTATTCTAAAGTTTTAATTGAATTAAAGTTATATTTTTATATGTCAAAATAAAAATTTGACTCGATAAAAATAGCTTCTTTTAAAATTACTCTGTGAAAAAACTCAAATAAATACTCAAAATTATTAGAACAATTGCACTGATAACATATCAAAAGTTACATGATAACTATCAAAAGTTACATGGATAAAAGTTATGAGAATCTGATAAAATTGCATTTATGTATAACTAAATTATAAATTCAATGAGAAAAATATTAAAAAAAATTGAATTATTGAAAACTATGATAAGCAAAATGTAACATACTTTGATTCGAGCAACTTTTAGAACTGGGCAGATGGCTAAAAATGACCTGAAGCAGCTAAATAAAGACTTTCTCTCTCTACAAAATCTCTCTCTACAAAATCTCTCTCTAAGTGTTACAACCAAAACATTCAAATGAGTTTGAATAGTGGATTTGAATATTTTTAATATTAAAAATTGCTCTAGCATCGGGGCATGTCGCAACGCTCTAAACAAGAATTATAACGCTACAACCACACTACGCGTCACGTTGAATTAAATGCACAAATTCCTTAGACTTCAGCACGGGAGCGCCAAAAAGATAACATCAGGTAGTTGTCCGGTAGAAGTCTAGGCCTCAGGTGGCGGTCCGGCGGAAGTCCGGGACTCAGGTGGTGGTCCGACGGAAGTCTAGACCTCAGGTGGTGATCCCGCAGAAGTCTGAGTCTCAGGTGGTGGTACGACGGATGTTCGGGCCTCAGGTGGTGATCCGGCAGAATTCTGTGCCTCAGGTGGTGGCCTGATATAAGTCAAACTAAGTCTAGACCTCAGGTGGTGATCCCGCAGAAGTCCGAGCCTCAGGTGGTAGTCCGGCAGAAGTTCGAGCCTCAGGTGGTCCGGCAAAATTCTGGGCATTACGTGGTTGTCCGGCATAAGTTAGGGTCTCCAGTGGTGGTCTGGCAAAACTCAGGCGGTGGTTGAGGAGGAGCGAGGATGAAAGAGCGATATCTGATCTATCTCTTGCTCTCTTGCTTGGAGCCTCCCATTCAAGAGGGATGAGGGGTCTATTTATAGATTTTCTAGAGTTACATGACCCGTAAATAGGTGATAGATTAAGGGCATATTGAGAGTGGCTTGGATGGACGGCCGATATTGAATCCCTTGATCATGGACCGTTTGATGGACGTTTGTATGCCTTAGTGATGTCGGAATTCAATGATCTTGGGCTCGTTGGATTCGTCTCGTCAAGCTGCTCAATTTGATTAGAAGAACATTATGTTTGAAAACCGGTTTGTAATCCAAATTGTGGTTTGAACCCTCCAACAGCGCTTCAAACCCTTGATTTGGATCCATTTGGGCTCGGATTGAGTCGATTTTGATGTCGTTGGGTTTGTATTTCCCAGACACTCAGTTTGACTATAAGTTTGCTAAAATCGGAGTTCAGATGGTTCCAATTTTAATTTTGAAAGTTTCCAACTTGATTTTCCTCGAGATTTGTGCCAATCAAGATAATTTTTTTAAGATGTATCAACGGGGTACCTGATATTTAGTTGATTCATACAGGTTTGAACAAAACTTTGAATCTGGAGGTCTCACAAATGTCGCTCTTGTATTTTATTTCATCAAATATGTCCAAAATAATAATTGGACATAAATACCTTTAAAGTATGGCAATCATGTATTTATGTTGAGTTATATTCCACTTGAAATATAGAATAACACCTTTCCTTACTCATCCATACACATTATGGTATTTTTTGCTCCCATTTTATTTTTTATTTATTTTTAATATTTCTTCTTACCATATGTTAAGAAGATCATGATGGTGACTAGAAAATGTTGATGAAGTAGTTGAGTTAGACTTCAATGCATATGAGTAAGTATTTTTAATGTTTGAATGCTATGGGTATATAATTAAAATAAATTATTATTATTTTATTGTTGCTACATGCTAAAAAATTTATAGAGCTAAAATATGTTTAATATTTTAGCTTTGAATAAGTATACAACACACACATATATGGAAGTTGTAAGATGCCAGTATTATTTATGCGAAAAATCCAAAAAGGTAAACCACAGGGCTCTGCCCAATTGCAACGATCCATATATAATTGTAGAAACAAAAATATTCTCTTAAGCATAATTAGAAGAGGCAATATTACACAATTAAGAATAATTCTTTGATAATCGTTGTAGGGATTACAAAAGGTGGGTGGTCGCATACGGATAATTGAAGTCATAGTGGTGTCGTTTGCTAATGGTGACATTGGCAATAATCGCCAGGAACTACACTGGAGTTTTTAAGCTCTTTTAGCGTATAATATCTCTCATATAAAAAAGGAGTCATACTTATAGTCTTTTTGTAAGAGGCATTTTTATAAATTTGGTCAAAATTTAAACACTCCGTCAAAACAATTCATATTGATTACCTTAATTATAAATAATTTATTTAATTTTTTAGTGCCTCAAAGAAGTCATAATTGAATGATCATGGGCTTGTGGGATTCTTCTTGCCGATACGCATGATTTGATTATATGCATTCAAGATTTGAAGATTATTTAGTCCTTTAATTAATATTCTAAAGTTCTTGATAATGTTTTAAGCGTTTAATTTGAGCACAATTAATTATATTCAGTTTGACTATGAGTTTGTTGAAATTACAATTCAAATAGTTCTAAATTTATTTCAAAAAAATTTTAATTCAAAGAACACCTCAAATTCAGGTCGGCAAGCCATTGTCAATGACAACACTAGCCTGCACTACTTAGCATAGGGCATGTCAGCTCTTTGGCGAATTATTACGTCCGATCACCGGACATCCGGACACCCAATCCAGACGCGCCACTTCACTCAAATACATTGGGTCCCGTTGTATTTTGGTGACGTGGCGCATCTTGATTGGTGTCCGGACGAATCCGGACTCTAGACGTAATAATTTGCCCAGCTCTTTAGTTGAGGTGCTTGTGGGGCCTCTTAGTTGAGGTGTCAAAAGGTGTCTTTTTTAATTTTTTTCTCTCACTTCTTTATTTTCTTAATTTTTTTATTTTGATTTTTTTATTTTTTATCTCTCTCCTTCTACGCCGAAGCTAGGAAATATGGAGTGAAATAATACATTAACATAAATTTTATTATCAATTTAAATTTTCTTATTATTACAATAGGGATCATCAATCCCAATGTTGATGACAAGTTGATTTGATGTGAGATTTAGATCCCTTTCAAATCATAGCCATCAAATGTGATGGAACCAATAAGGAATTTTTTTTGTCATTGGCATAGTGATTGTAAATAGGACTTGAGGAGGCAATTAGTTTCCTCCAACTATTGTCTTAATTTTTCTAATCATTTGTTGGTTGACCTACTATTACCTTTGTTGATTTTGCCCCAATGGGATTATTTCTTGTATGAGTAGCTCAATTTCCTCTTTCAATTATCAACATGCCTTACTAGTATGACTCTAAACATGATGGGAATGATAATATCATTCTTGATTTCTTGAATTTAGTTTTAAGGATGAAGACATAACATTATCCTCATCTTGTAAGGCCATTACAATATCAACTCAAAGTGTATTTAATGGCATATATTCCTTCAACTATTTGTATTCCCTCTTTGTTGAGGTGTCCTATATGATCTTTATTGTTGTTGAGCAAGATAGAGAGGAAAGAGATGAATTCTTGATTGTCCATATTTTCTTTGTTGACATTTTTGAGAAAATCTATCGTGAGCATTACTTTGTTTAATAGACAATTAATCATGCTAATTTCAACATGCATAGATAGTAATTTGTTCTTCTATTTTATGAAAAATATATGTATGAGTGTAATCAATATTTTGTATCAATGAGTAGAAAAGTCCAAGACGAAGACCTCGAAGAAAGACATCTTGTAACAATTCAAGATTCACTCCCAAATTTTGATGAGCTTCAGGAAAAAATATATTTGAAAGTACTCTTTTTATTATTTTTCTTTATTTTATCAGATCCTCAAAAAATGAGAGAAATAATCTTTGATGATTTTTAGTGGCGATAAATTGTTCCATAAAACGTCAAAGTAAGATGAACAAAGTTATCAATACTATTGTTGAATATCGAGTAGAACCAGGTGAAAAATTTATCCTTTAATGTAGTAGGAAATACTTGACAATAAAGTGTATCAAAAGCTTGGTAGGTATGTATGATGGTGCTAATAATCAGCTGACCCATCATACTAATCAACAGTGGGAAGCTTGAGCCCACTAGAATAAGATGTTGAAAAGTTTCATTTATTAAAAGTAAAGATTCTTGGAAACTTTATAGAGGATAAAGCTAATTCCTATCCCTCATAAAAAATTCTTCCTGAACAAGACATTATAATTCATCTCATTCAATGTCACAAGGAGGAGTATGCATAAGTCAAGACTAAGTCAAGTCTACTACGATTGGTGAAGGATTGTGCATTGATTGAGTGGCATGAGAATGATGAGTTGAACAAGCAATGCCAACTAGTTTTTTGTTAGTATGGTGGAGGAAGAATTTCAAAGAATTATTTTAAATTGTTCATCCATTTTCTTAGGTTTATTTTATGGTTGATAAGTTTCATTAGATTGTGGTAGCACTCTCTATTAACCAACATCTTCCAAAAATTGAAAGATGCAAGCTTGTTGCTCCTCCATCCTATGTATCTGATCATTCAGGGATGGGTCTGAAGGGCCTACTCTTAATTTATTATGATTTCAATTGTTGTAAAATATATTTTCAATTTGCTAAGTGTTGGAATGAGAAAATTCACCACGAATGGTTTTACTCTTATCAACCATTGTATTGTTAGGATATTGAGATATAATTTCTCATATATAATGCTAAATTGTTATGTGATAGAAAATTTCTAATAATAGTTATCTATTTAAAATCTTGATTTATATAAAGTTCCACATGCATATGTATAATTTGTAAGTGGCTGAAATTTTTTGTTAAAAACCTAAAGAGGGGAAAAATATACTTGGCCCAGTTTCAATAATCTACTATATAATATATATGCAAGAATCTACTTTCTACACAATTAAAGCAAACAAGATTATATAATATTTGATTCTCATAATTAGAATTATATAGGTTGAGTGTCCTTAGACAAATAGTTGAAGTCCAATGATGGAGTTGAATGTTAGTAGTCAGACAATAAGAATTAGATGATAAAATTCTTGTGATGATGGTGGTCGTTAGTGCTCATCCTTGAGGACCAAAACATAGTTCTTAATCAATTTCAACTCCTGAACCTCTCTCCAATGTAAGAAGAAGCTCTATTTATAGACTTTTTGTGTGACGCATTTTGATAAATTTATTAGGAATCCAAAATACTCTATTTAGTATCCCATTTTAATCCCATTTGGTCATAGATTATTTCTAATATTTTTCTTGTTTTAAAATGTTAGAATTGAAAGATAGTAGGCTCATTGAATTCATCTCATTGATGCGCTTGATTTTGATTAAAAGCACCCAAGATTTGAAGACTATTTTGTCATTCAACTAATGTTTTTAAGTTTTTTATTTTGTTTAAAGTGTTTATGTTTATATGAAGTCAGATCATATCACTTGTGATGTTGATGAGTTTGTCTTATCAATTCATTCAGTTCAATTACAAATATACTAATATCAGAGTTTGGATGGTTTTAAATTTAACTCCAAAAGTTTCCAACTTAATTATCACATTGAGATTCATGCCAATTAAGTGATTTCCTTAAAGACGTACTAGTGATGATAAAGAAAATTTTTATAAGGGATCACCACCCACTTTTACAAGTAGCATGCAATCTCATAAGCTATGTAGCATCCTTCCTACTCAAAAGTGATTAAAATTTCAAATGATCGTAGTTAAATTCTGATGTTAATAAGACATCCCTGCCATATGAAATCTAGATAGAACTACCAGACGAATTGGACAATGTCAATATATTTAGTAAATCTTGTAGTCGTAATATATATCCATTTTATGCCAACTTGGGATTCATATAGTGATGACTTCTTATAGGGGCTTCTTAAAGAGACTTTGCATGCTCACAAACCCTCTTAGGGCTCATTCATTAGGAGTCACTCTTAGAGTTTTTTTTTTTAACGGAAGATACCATGTTTACATTCAAGTCTTTTGAGTATCTTTTAAGAACATTTGGATTAGGTAGATACCTGGGTTGCATAACTACCCTCAAGGGAGTTTAGACTTTGAGACTTTTAATGAGGACCCTATTAAGAACTATGAATTCTTAAGGCCTCTCTCACTAGGAACTACTCTATGACTTCTAAACATAAAGTTGCTCTATTTACGTTCTTTGCCTCTTCGGATTACCATTGGGAATAATTATTGAGGTCTTATAGTGAGGATCCTATCTAACACTAGGTGATATATAAGGCTTTTCCTTTAGGACCCATTATAAGGATGTTTAATTATAAAGATAATATATCTACTTTCTTGCCTTAGTTAAGCTTGATCATTGGAAGCACTCCTTTAAAAATTTATTAAGAAATCTATCAAATATTATGTGCCCTCATAAACTTATTAGTGATCCCTCCAAGATCCTTTTATAAAATACTTTATTTAAGAGATGTTGGTGGCCAAACAAAGGGCATCAAAGCATTATTTTTTTTAGAAGGTCATGCTAGGACACACTTATAAAAGGCTAGACTAGTTTGGGTTCCATTAATTGGCAATAGTAGGAAGGCCACAAGGAGGCTACCATTACACAAAGCCAAGGTAAGTCTTTGTACCATATAAAGAAAACGTTAGGAAAAAAGTGATGCTTGTGGTAATGACAATGAAGAGTTAACTCTCTTCTTTATACAAAAAAAAGTAAGATATTGATTGATTAAATAGCTACAAACATCAATTGATTAGTAGAAATCAGAGTTATATAATGCCCTTGCTAGGTGTCAAATGTCCATCATCAATAAACATCATATGTCTATTATTTTCGATAAAATCTTCGTTTGGGACGGCTTTCTTACTAATTCTTAAAAAATTGTTTTAAGAAGCTGCAAAAAAGATTTCCCAAACAAAACCTGAGTCTAACATCATTAGAGAGAATATGATGCATTAGTCACAAAAAATCACCATTATTCCAAAAGGTGTAACTACAAGCAAACCCACAAAAAGTACCTAAACAGTTCAAAGTTATAAAAACTTGGATAAATTAGTCATAAATATTCTGCAGTGCAATCTTACAATCAGAAGGCACAAAGATCCCCAATTCCAACATAATCTATAACTACATTTTACAGTATTTTTTCCTTCGCTGAATCTAACACAGATTGCAAGTCTTTTACAAATGCTAGTATCCTAATCACCACACGAGCCTCAAGGTATACACAGCATGCTCTAGAGAACAAACAAGTTCCTGATAGAATCTAACTGGCTACAACAACAACAAGAAATCTGCTTCCCACTTTGAGCTTGAAAAAATAAAAAAATTACAGAACGATAGTGTCAGCTTCCCAACATATGCTCAAAGCCTGTAGGTTGAAGGGTAGAAACCAAGCTTCCACCTGAAATATTATGCAGCAGCTGCTGAAGCCAACGCCGGGTTGCCACGTCATCCTACAATGATCAGATTCATGATATCAGAAATTTGATTCAAAACCAAAACATTTTAAGGAAGCATATATAATTTGCAAACTTCTTCAGATTGTAATATAGGCTTCGTTTGGCTCGGCTTTCTCACTGTTTGATGAAGCAACTTTTTAGTACAAAAATTAAGGCCTAGTTTGTTTGGGCCATAATTTCTGTCTCCGGTTTGAATCGGCCAAAAAATTATTGTTTTGTTGTTTGTTAAGATGGCTTTTTCAAAATACCTCTCCCGAACCTCCGTATTTTTGCCGATCTGAGAAGAAAAAAATTTATTCGTTTCTCGTTCCGATACTTTCGTTTTTTTTTTAAAAAAGGACCCGAGGAACCAAACGAGCCTTAAAAATTTTTGTACTAAAAAACTGCTTTAAGAAGTAGTAAGAAAGCCGTCCCAAATGAAGCCATAGTACAAAAGTTGCAACGATGAAACATCAATACTGAAAGCAATTTACCGGGAAGCTCGGGCAATGGAATTACGAGGTCAGCTTAAATGAAGAGCCGGATGACGAATTGTAATCTATTTTGATATACTTCAACATTTCAAGAGCCACAGCCAAAGGAATAGGCGCACATCTTTTCTTTGTTTTAACAGTATGAGTTAAAGTTCACTTTATTACAAAATATAGGAGTGCAAGTTTCAAATCTTAATTCGTTTTGCCTAACTAGGAATTATGAAGATATTAAGGAAGAATGATCTTTATTAACAAATTTAAAATAGAAAATCTACTTAATGTGGCCTAAAAAGGACTAGAATTTTGAGGAGATAGAAAGCAACCTACTAGGGTTAAAATAATTAAAAATGTCAAAACATCATAATCAATACATTGCACTACTAGATCCCTAAAAACCCTCATCCATTCAAGGAAAAATTGACAAATCGACAGTTCCACGAGCATGTCCAGTTGGCATGGGTCATTTGGGTTGAACCGGTCTAGGATGAGTTATGCCTAACACAGTCACCTTCTATCGCATTGGGACTAGGCCCAATCAATTGACATAGAACATTATCACGCATATTCCTCCCTTTCACAAAAGCAGTTTGAGTAGAAGAGAGAAATTTTAAAACGATAATGACTAAATTGTTGGTTAGTAACCTAGTGACTCTTATTCAAAACTTTATACAATTTCAACGGCCTGAAATCACACCAAAATTTAGATCAATATAATTAGCATATGATGCTTGTTAGGATATAATATTAGAAAAATCAATGTATAAAGAGAGTACAATATTTAGAGAAGAAATGCATTGATTTTCCCCTGTGACGCACTGACACTCCTTCATAAGAGGGAATGCAATGTCAAACACGTGTCAGACATAGACACGCGCTCAACAAGAATGGGACATGTGTCGGACACGACAAATTTGAGTCGGATTAAAATAATATTTAAATAAAAACAGACAAGTGTGTCCTAATATTTGATAATTAAATTTATTTAAATTACAAAAATTTTACATTTTAATGATATTTTAATCAAATAAAGAGTGTTTAGGGACCATTCGAACTATCCATGAATACGTGCCAGACTGTCCGTATGCCTAAGGGTTTCAATTTACACCGCTCTCCCTCATCTTCTTCCCTTATCTTCATCATTTACGCGACCAGGCGAGCCAACCGAGTGGAGAGAGTGCACGATTGACGCCCGTAACCTCCTTGTTTTCTCTTCTTCGTAAGTTCTTCTTCTCTACGACTCTTCGTTATCTCTGTGACGAGGCCAGCCCAACTTAGCAGTATACTGCTCTATTTTAAGCTTGGCATGTTTGACTACAACCGTTTTCTCGCCATTCTCTTCACTCGTTTGGTTTCTCACTGGTTCATCTTCGCCATTTATTGCAATCACCGAGGGTATCGAAGGGTTCCGACTCTTGTGTTCGCTCTATCGAAGCCAACGGAGAGAGAGTGAGATGGATACGTTCAATTAGAGTATAGATTATCGACTTCTTTATTTCCGCAAGCAAGTGAGCAAATTACACCTTACCAATTTATTTGATTTTTTTTATTTTCATTTTTTCTTTTGAAAACATGCCATATTTATTGAGATTGTCGGCTTTATATGTATATCCATTCTCCACGTTTATTGTCTTCTTATGAAAGGTTGAGATCATGATATTCCTATTTGGGTACAATTTCAACTTGTGAATATCTTAATCTCCAAATCACATAAAAAATTATATATAATAGTTCTCTTTTTTGTATGCAAGTTTTACAAATATAATTTCAATTTAAGAGATCAATTGGTGCTAGACAAGTAATTATTACATTGATTTATTATTGTTTTCCATTTCTAATATGATAATATATCAATGTCAATACACTAATTAAAAATTGTAATACCGTGTCTGCATTGTACCCCATGTCCTATATTTTTTATGATGGTCGTGTCCCGTGTCCATGTCGTGTTTGTGTTCGCGCATCATAGATTTTCTCTTAATTATTATTATCTTTTTATTCTTCCAATTATATTTACCCTATATACCTATAATAAGCACCATTTTCAGTGAATACATTATCCAATTATCTCACCATAAAATGGTAACAAAACTAATTTGTTGCTTTAATATCCTTGCATCTCTCCTTAATTGTACCCACCACCAAGGAAAAAATCTCTCTGCTAGCCTTTGAACCCTCAAGTCACCAACTCTTTTATATTTACCTCTCTTCCATGCGCCCTCCTTACGCGCTCACAAGTTCCAATTCCACGTTGATAGTCAATTTTAGGTATCGTCTTTGTGTATCCTAAAGCTTGCTCGCAAGTCATGCTTCCACACTTGTGCCTTAGCCGCACATGTACTAAACCTCTCTTCCATGGACTCAAATTAAATATTTTGTTGAGGCTTATCTTTCACAGATCACCCCTTGGTTCTAGTTCTAAGTATCGCTTGGCCTTATTACTTTTTATCTCAAGCCCACATATTTAACAATCTAAACTTAAGTTTCCTAAATTTTTAAAAATTTACCGAAAGAGCGCTACAACGATGCTGCTCTAAACTCTCTAGTTTTCTAGAATTTGAGGGCGGCGAGTTAGAAAATTTACATACATATAAAATATCAAATTCCATCCACTTAAACTCTTACCACAACCCTCCCCCTCCATCTCCCTTTTTTTTTTTTTTTTTTTTTTTTTTTTTAAGAGAATGAAAGGGAGAGAAAGAAAGAGCAAAAGAGAGAGAAAGTGCGCTTCGGGGCAGTTTCACTTGTTGTTTCAGTTGAGAAAAGTGTTATGATTGTGGAAGGTAATCTTAATCTACCTTTGTTTTCAATAATTTTATGTTTTGTCTATTTTCCTTTCTCCTAAAATTAATAAAAACTCAATATCTCTTATTTTAATGATTTTCTACTATGTAATTTTTTATATGTAATAAATATCATTATCCTGAGCATTGTGACTGGTTAAAATATTGAAATTTCATCGAGTGATTTTATTTATATGTCATTTCAATTGAAATGAGTAGTATAATGTCAAGATAAAATGATCAGGAGTCAATATGTTACTTTTGAACAAGAAATAAATGATATGCATACATTTATTATTCATTTAGTCAAATATGCATTTTAGGCATACTACAAACATATTGATAAATATAATGATTGTTGCATTGGGTGTATATAACTTTTGCCATTATGCTTTATATGATATGAAATGTGTGTAAAAACAAGAATGTCTAGCTTGAAATGATTGACTGATTCAAATTAGTTGGAGACATGTTACCATACACAAGAGGGCAGGATGACGATTTCTTTTATATAAGATTTATCGTGTACTCCTCAATGATATGAAAAATGAGGAATAAGTAGACTGATTGATATGATATGACATGTCGATGGGCAGGAGCCAAGAAATGACAATTTCTTACATAAAAGTCACCTAACTTGAGATTTATCATATGAGACTGATTTCTGAAAACATTACTGATATGATTGAGACTAATTCCTGTGGGGTTATCCTAAAGGAGTGTATAAAAGAAAAATATAAGTAGCCAGGTATTCGATCTTACTTGCATATGCATATGATATGAGTATACAAAATGAATTGCATAATTGACATGATATAATATGACATGCACATGATACAAGACATGATTGATACAAACACATGATACAATTGATAAAATTGATATAAATACATCTAAACATATGAATCACATGATATATATTGCATTTATACATGATATGATACTTGATATACACATGGTTTAAAATTGCGCAATATGAGGCTCGCCTTGAGGACCGTCTTTGTGCAATTCCAGTAAAAAACGCCTCGATGCTTAAGCCTCAAGTTTTTTTATGAGGCTTGCACCTCAACTTGATTGAGGCCCGCCTCGCCTCACGCTATATATATTAAAACTTACATAAATCTAGAAGTAAATGCCCGACATTGGACTCTATAGGAAAGGAGGCAGGGGAGAGAGCAGTTCACCATAATGATGATTCAAATGAAGAACCCCTTAGTGATGACAGTGTTGATGACTTTAGT